>NC_051176.1:113229384-113254384 GCF_013339695.2 Rhipicephalus sanguineus | reverse complement strand
CCGAACGTGAGAAAGAAACACTGAGTCGCAGGAGATCAGCTAGGTTATCACTGAAATGTAGCCTACGACCTTAACACGTTCTATCGGTGAGGGCGCGAACTCCTGACACGATATTACGTTATAAACAGCCAGCTGATGAATCAGATCCGGCACAACGTAAGTGCTATTCTTTGCGGTAATTATGTCTCATTAAGGCGCCTCGTTATGTATTGGTGTTTCTTCAGGTAATTACAATGTTGCCGCGCTATAATGCATCTTATGACAATATCTGGAGTTGGACGTTTCTGCACCATTTTTGCCACATATGCCACAATTACTTTTCTGAAAGGTACCAGTGACTAAGTAGATCAACTCTTACTATACACATGATGGCTGAACGAATTCGGCCTTGGGATGGGCATTAAGGGCGCGATTCGAAACTATGGCACGGCAAGGAGTCCACATTCTAACAGCCAGCGAAGTGCCGCTTTAGGCCCATGGTCTGGGCCTTTGTATTCGGCTCCAGGTAATATCACCACAGAAGCGCCTGCGTACGGTTCCACTGCGCAGTCGCGATGCAGATCACGCGCGGCGCTCGCTCCCACATGCATCGAGGGCTTTCTGGTGCGCGTGAGCAGAGAAAGGTGCAATTAAGAGCCGGTTGAGCCGGCGCCGAAATGGTCCAGTTCGTTCGCCACTCAGGATGATGGCATAATAAGCAGGAGGGTCCCGCCGAACTGTCCGAATTCGAAGGCACGTGTTCAAACATTTGTAGTGATGGGCAGATGCTGCTAAAGGAAGCGCGAGGTAAGGCAATGTTCTTTAATAACTGCAGGCAAATTCGACGACTAACTACGTTATAGAGCTGTCCATCCCAACACAAGCCTGAGCGACAAGGCATATTGCACGCGAATGACATGTTTATTTTTCATCTTTATGTTCAAAGTAGATTGATAATATGCATATTCAAACAATATAGGGTGTAAACTCTTTGAGCGACATTTTTTTCTCTAGACAGAGTAGAAGTAGTCTATAGAAAAGCGGGCAGTCCCCCAGAGAACAACGGCAAACTATAAAACTTCACTTTTGAACTCTCATAAAGAGAGCCTGTAGAAAGAAAATGGGTAGACAACTCGAAATCAGAGGAGTTCAGTTAACATGAAAGAAAGCCCACAACATTGGATGCGTAGCATCCCGAAAAAGGAAGAAACGTGAGACTGATTGTCATAAATACAAATGCACCGAACCTATGTACCCGGCCCTAACTGGCCGGAACATCTGACTGTAAATATCGCGTTTGGTAGGCTCAAAACCGGAATACCATATCAATGAAAGAAACAAAGGAAGGCTTGTCAAAAACGTTGAACGTGAAACATCGTACAGTAAGGAATCCGAAGGACAGAAAATTTCGGTTACCAAAACATGTGGCGGAATAACTGAATACGGTATACGGTTCACATACGTATGTGTGAAGTGGCGCTGAAAGGCTGTAATTCACTCTCTCGCTTTAGTAAGAAACGCTCAACTTGTGCACTCTAAAAAAAAAAAAGACCTCCGACTTTTTTTTTCTTAGAGTGTGAGCATGCAGTGCAACAACCGAGATATTTAGGCGGCCGCAAGACCATTCAATACCATTAAGGTAGCGATTTGGGCCCGTTGGTTTGCCATTAGAATCCACAATCTTGCGCGACTGAGACACGGACACAACAGAGACACGAATGGACACAGGAAGCGCAGACCTGTCCGTGTCTCTGTCGCACAACTTTGTGTATTCAATACCAGCAGTTTGTGACGATGTTACAGCCCACGAACCATACAACAGACCTGAACTGTTTAAGTTGTTCGTGCGCACTAGAGACAACGTTATTTAAATTGTTCAATAGCGTCAAATCCCTTTATGATGAAAAAAAAAAAGCTGCAGCGATAGGGAGCGTGTCCGTGTAGAAGAGTGCAAGAATGTCTACTAACATATTTACGATCACTACCCAGGACATTTACGCTATGAATGCTGCAGCTCAATGTGCTCTACCGATGCCCATGTCTGACGTCTTGAGGCCATTGAACTGATTGTCTTGACGATCCAACCCTGCTGCTTATCCGTCAGCCAGCGCAGAGCCGAACGAATGTACCAAAGCAAAGAAGCGAAATGCCTGAGGAGGTAAAAAAGAAAAGAAAAAAGAGTATATGTCTCTGCTTCCCCAACACAGCAGAGCGTCACCACCACGCCAGACAACTAACGTGATAAATTCATCACTCTATAATTTTCTTCTTCATCTTCTTCTTCCTCAAACCAAATTACTCGCGAGTTTCTGCGAATGTTTGCTCCACGCGCGTGCACACACACACACACACACACACACACACACACACACACACACACACACACACACACACACACACACACACACACACACACACACACACACACACACACACACACACACACACACACACACACACACACACACACACACACACACACACACACACACACACACAAAAGGGAAACTTACTGCGTGCAAATTTTCACAACCTACCGCGTTACTGTTTCCTGCTACGGACGAAACGGCATTTTTTAAGGCCGAAGCCTTATATGCCTCCCTAAACACGAAGTTTGGCCGTCGTCGTCGGTGTCCCGCGTCGTCGGGGACGAGTGGTGCAAAAAATCATCACGTGACGACGTCACTATATGATGTCATCATGACGTCACACATTCTGGCATGACGTCATGTGACGTAACGCCACATAGTGCCGTTGTAGCGCCCTCCTTCGGGCGGCGAACAAAACCGACAGTGCGCGACCTCAAGAGAAGAAAATAAACACGGCGCTTCGCAGTGGTAGCAGTGGCACGTGAAGCCACGGCTCGTGTTCCCTGCTGGCGTCGATTCTGGTTCAGCCGTCTCGTTCCTTCGCTGCTGTGGCATAAGCCTGCACCGTCATCACACGACATTGTAGCTTGGTCAAAGGTGGGCTGATCAAGGAGGCAGTGCGGAACCAGGTGAGGTGCCTCCTGTGAGTGCCTCCGGCGAGTGCGAAACCACGCTAGGTGCACAAAGGTTTCGGAGGGTGGTGGGGCAGGATAAATACATCTAGGCAGCCTACATGACCGGCCATTCATGTAGGCTCCCTAATACAGGGACTGAGAAGAAAAAGAAGATGGCTTCCACATTCGAGTCGTCGTTGGTGAATACACAAGGGACCCTGTGATTTTTGTTTGCGCACTCGCATTTGCGCTTGAGAAGTCGTGAACAGACAGTGGGGCTCGACGGCAAAACAATTTTTGACTTCACTGTTCGGCCATAACTGAAGAAAAAGAAAAGACACACGTTGAAAAACATGAGGGGATATACACTTATCGAAAGGGTCCATGTGTCGGAGGCGTTTTTTTTTTTCTTTCGACCCCAATTCAGCACGGTTTCCATCTTTCCGGACCAAACACCTCGGCATTGTTCGCCCAATCCTTAACGTTCGTCTTGCCGAGAACACAGCCCTCGAATCCTGAAGCGAAATCGTCACACCAGCTTGCGACGACAGTTTTTCAGCCACGAACGAGAAAAGTATAACTAAGTCTTCCGGTAGATCAAGCACGAAGAGATTGGACAAGGCAAGTGTAATTGGAAAGAGCTAGGGTATACGTATCTGTTGCTTTTCATCGTCACTTGCGCTAACGATCGCGGCTGCAAATTTCACACAAACCCTAATATGTGAACTACCATCGTAACCGTGCGTCGTACGAGAACTACAGTGCAGCACTGCATGTGGTGGCTAAATAGGACTTTTAGCTCATTAAGGACAAAAACAAAAAAAGTAGAATAACGCATTCAGTATCCATACTCGCTTTTCATGGTACTTTAAAAATGCGAAAGCCTTAGATGCCTCATCAAACGCGAAGAGTGACCGTCGGCATCAACACCAGTGATGCATAATATCACTATATGATGACGTCATCATGACGTATTTTGACGTCACTATGACGTTACATAAAGTGACGGCCGGAGTACCGCCACTGAAGGCCACACTGGGGCAACGTTGTGGGCTTCGCATTTAGTTGAGCCTCCACCTTTTGTAGATAAGTAATAAATTCGTGTTGCAGTTAAGAAATCAGCATAGTTAGTTAGTTAGTTAGTTAGTTAGTTAGTTAGTTAGTTAGTTAGTTAGTTAGTTAGTTAGTTAGTTAGTTAGTTAGTTAGTTAGTTAGTTAGTTAGTTAGTTAGTTAGTTAGTTAGTTAGTTAGTTAGTTAGTTAGAACGATGAAGCTGCGGGGGCGTGCCCAGCAACAGATAGCGACGGCTTCTGATAGTTGAGCAATTTAAGGGAGGGTTAAAGGGCAATAGCCAAAGAAGCAATGATAATGTAGAGCTGACTGTGCCGCATGAACGAAAATAAAGAAAGAAACAAACCACGGCGAAATAAAGGGAGCGAGAGAGAGAGCGCGAACGCACAGGTTCCTATTATAGCAGAAACGAGCGCTTCATTCCCCGCGCCGTATACCTGCAACCGACCTGTACAGGGTACTACAAAGCGCCGAACTTGCGGCTTGCACCCAGAAGTCGCAGGTGCTAAACTGAGAATTGATTTTTACGACAACGCGGGGGGCACATTTCGCCCCACCGTGTTTTGTCGCTGTTCCCTCATGGATGCGTTACGTATGGGGAACGAACGGGGGGCCATCTCGAAAGGCGCGGGCACATCCAGTGGCGATTTAGATGGGTCGTCATTGCGACCGGCGCCGCGGCGCGGATCCAATACACATAAATATTCACTTCGCGCGCGTAAATTTTCTCTCCCTTTCTCTGCCAAGCCGAGCGCTTTCGCCTCCCATTATTTCCGTTTCTGCTTTTCCGAGAGGCAAACATTTGGCCTCGAGTCAGACTGGTTTGCGACTTCTGCCAGAAACGGGAATCCTGGGACACCCGCGTCGTAAATCATAACCTTAAAGAAAAAACATTCGCTCATCTCCGCTGTTTAAAAACGCCGCTTGTAGTGGCTCGCAAAGTGCTACGCTTGCGGGCACGTCGAATTAAACGAGCTTTCCTTGGTATCGCTGGCCACATGCGTATGCTGGCCCACGCGGATGTGTGCCAGGCTTGTTGACGTGTTCTATGCGTGTGTATACTCTACTGCTGTCATCGTCCTCTATATTTTATTGTGTCGTTGGTCTTCGTTGTTGGCAACATATAAATAATATGTATAGATTGTCTTGTTAGACGATAACGATTTTTTTAAGGTCGCCTGTGACTGATAGCATTATTGTAGTCGTTAAGCTCGCGGTACTCGAAGCGTAACATACTGCTTGCGCGACATTTTTTTTTTTTTTGGGGGGGGGGGGGGGGGCTTAACATCTAGAAACCACGATTTCATTATGAGGGACGCAGTAGTGGAGGGCTCCGGAAATTTCGACCACCTGTGATTCTTTAAAGGGACACTAAAGGCAAATAACAATTTATGTCAGAGTGAAAGCTCAATGTATGACAACTTCTAAAACGGAAATATTATCAACAGCAGTGCCCTACTTACCGAGAAACTAAGCTAAATGTATCACATGATGAGCGCCACGAGTGGGACATTTTCGAAGTGATCCTGATGACGTATGAGAGTCTGCCTACAATAAATCACTAGTAATCAAACTAGCAGCAATAAAAAAAGAACCACCCGTGCATCAAAAGACGTAATAAAATGCTCTTTGTTCGTTTCCGTTTTATTCATGGAGAAAAGAACCTCTGTGGCGTTGCCATGGGGAACGGCGCGCGTGGTTCAAAGGTTCCGTTTTCGCCGAACTGCGCTTGGCCCGGCGCTCTGCTTCGCTCACGCGGTCGCGTCTCAGTGGTAGTTTCGGGATCGCGGACTGCCGCGTGCGTTTTGCGCGCTCGTGAAAGTCGCTCTGACAGAAAGTTCGACAAAATGCCGCATGCAACGACGCCGGCACTACGAGCCCCATACCGCGTTCATCGGGGCTCAAGTCGCTGAATTGAAGCCCAGCGTCGCGAGCCATTGTCTCGTTGTAAAGTTCTCCGTCCACATCCATTGCGGCGATTGCGGCAAGCTTCGATGGCTGTTGTTGCTGCTGTGGGTCCCGCTACTTTCGCTCTGCTGCTACTAGTGTCGGCGGCCGCGCTGTAAAGGCGGGCAACGTTGGGCACGGCAGCAGTGACGTATGAAAGTCGGATTTCAGGTGGGTGATTTGAAGTGCGCTAACGCGACGCGGACCACTAAAACGTGATTTTATTTCAAAATAAGCACTTCCTTGGCATAAAAGTAGCACTACGAGGTTTCTGAACCGCTATTTCAACAATCAACGTCGACTTAATATTTGCCTTTAGTGTCCCTTTAACGTGTCCCTAAATTAAAATATACAGGTTTCAAGCATTTTCGCCTCCATAGAAAATGCGGCCGCCGCGGCCGGGATTCGATCCCACGACCTTCGGGTCAGCAGTCGAGCGCCGTAACCACTAGACCACCGCGGTGGGTCTGCGCGAGAAATCAAAGTGCATGATTGAATGATTGCTTTAAAGTAACATATTAGGAGATCTTGTTGCTGGGCTAGTTGCTTCTGGACTTTTTGCTGGGCTAGACACATTACCTGATTAAGCAGTTACCTTACGTATATATTGATGATGACGAATTGTAGTCGGTGAGGTTGCAAAGCATACGTAGTCGGGTTGAAACCTGAGGATGGCATGGATTTCGAGATACACGCCATGAAATTTGCCGAAAACACGAACGGTTGTTCCGGTTACTTTGATAAACCAACGCTTGCTTTGAGCATTGATTGTGAAAAAATAACTGGAACGTCCATGTACTTCATCGCACTCTTTGGGAATCAGTGTGTGAAAGCTGGTGTCACCATGAAAATTCGTTCAAAGTGGAAAGGGCTTGGGAACTCACCGGTTGAAGTTCGTAAATTGCTATATGTGCTGTAAAAGAATTAATAAAAAATTAATAGAAAATTGATTTTGCAGTCTTCTTTAGCTAATTATATATTTGTATCCCTAGTGGCGTCCGCCGCGAGGACTAATCGAGCTCAAGAACTGCAATTATGCAAATGCTCTGTCACAGACGATGTTTGAAACTGTGTATTTTCTACGTTGGCACATTGATATTGCTTCAAGTGTACAGGCGTATAAAGAAAAGTATTCGTTTTACCAAGATGTGCTTACCGCATGCTTTAAGCGGTTTCGTCTAAGTGTGGATCTGGGCCAGTATTTGAGAATAATAAGGAACTTTACACGTAAGAGCAGTACAGTGAACTCTCACTTGAGTGAACTTCAAGAGACCCAAAGAAATAGTTCATGCTTAACTGAAAGTTTACTAAACTCAATATTCACTAAAATACGGAACAGCGTTGGTTACAGCAGATGTCGAGTGAAAAGTGTGAAATGCAATTTATTTTTTAATGAATTCTGCAAAATTCATTTGGACTGGCGTCTTAAAAGCGCAAGAAGAGACGAAGCTGTCCAGATAGTACGTTTCTGTGCACTGCCTCTGGCACAGCTTGCTGCTGTGACACAAAGTCTAGCAACTTTTTGGCATATCCTACAGCATCGGCTATACAGGACTTGAACCTGCCACAGTCATTACAACTTCGTCGTACTCTTCTTCTTTCGGTTACGGACGAACACTGGAAACAATTTCCAAATGTGATAGTTCTACGCAGGTACTGTGGCACGGCCGCTTTGCCTCGGCGGCGCTGTATGCACAAGCGATGTTGCACCGCCGCCGTGGATGGGTGATTTGGGGGCGGCTGGCATCGGCCACGTCAGTGCTGCCAGTGCTGCAGAGCGCACAACTTCATTGAATTGATCTCACAATTGAGCCCGGGTCCACAGATAGAGTTTATTCAATTGAAATATTCACTATTCAGAAATTCATTTCGCTGAACGATTTTTGCATAGAATGCATAGGAAAACCGCCGGGGATTTTCTAAAAGTTCAAAAAAAAAAAGGAAAGAAATGCACGCACAAAGGGGCAAACGGCCCATCTGCTGCAACTGCGGCGTCGCATGGGTGAAATCACAAGCGAAATCGTGCTTTGTGAAAAAGTTAGTATTTACACTGTGTACTGCTGCCATCCATAGTTGCTGCCACTTCTAATTGTGATGGGTGTATTGACGAAGCGAAAACGACGGACTTCTCTGTCATTTTGTCGCACATTTCTACACGTCCTGACGGACGCACACTCTTCAACAGTGATGGGCCACTTGAAACACGACTCCACCAGCTGACACAGCGCCAATGAATGCGTTTACATCACTACAATATGATCGAGTTGGTTTGTCGGGCCGAAATCAGGTGTTTGTCGAGCATCGTGACGAGTTCGATTGACATACCTGCATATAAGGATTCGCCCTTTTGCAGGTGTCTACCCTTTTGCCTGACGCAAGAAGGCTCTTCGGGTCGTTGGTTGAAGTCAACGGCTTTCTAGAGTCACCCGCTTCGAATTGACGAAAACGAAGCTCTTTAAACGTGGTAAGCGCGAATTTGAAGAACGCGACGCCTTGGGCGATGTCAATACGACAGTCGAATAGCTGCAGGCAACCACGCCCCCCTCACGTCGATAACGTACGCGGCGTGTCTTTCGCACCTTCTTGTATATACACTTCCACGCGGCTATTTCTTTAGAGTCTCGCATGTGTGGCGGCCCCTGCCGTTCGTCCTGTCGCTGTCTACTTCCTGCACTGGGCTGAGAGTTCTAATTTGCATCGAGCGAAGTACCTTTATTTCCGCCTGATCGTATTCCTTTGGAGCTGTCAGCAAAGAGGTCCCGGCACGGCACGAAATTGAATGGCGCTGTCGAAGGGGGAAAAAATAGAAAGAATTGAAAGAAGAGAATTCATTTTGGTTTTTTTTTTCTTTCTTCTTTTTCTCGAAGTGTCTTACAGTATACTTTGTGAATTCAACGGGTGAACACGGGTAAACTTGGCCAGCAACTTCTCTGCAGCGCTTTATACCTGTGCGGTGCGAACTCGAAACACGAAGCAACATCGCTGCGGAGCTGGCTGCTAATTAGCGAGGCGTCCCATTCGGCTTCCTCGGCACAATCTGTGGAGTTAGCGGCGGGTGCCTTAAGGGAATGAGTCCCTAACATCCAGTCAAGCCGTAAAGTAACACGGCAGCTTTTGAATGCTCTATTCTGCGTCTATGCGGTGTTCCATTTATTGACAGCTGCTGCAGATGCTTATAGGGGTAGGAGCTGACACCAGGACGGAAGGTACACCGAAGGATTCCGACCTTTTCTCCCTGTTACTATCACTTTTTTTTTCTTCTAAGTTTTCATGCCATTTTATGCTGAACATTTTTTATTGGTAATAACTGGTGCTCGTGTATTTTTCTCGCGCGAATTAAATATTGGAAAAGTTACCCCTCATTCATTTCATTTATATGTGTCACACCTGTGATAGATATTCAAAGGAAATGAGTGCCAATATTTCACGTATCGCATGACCTTTTGAATTCAAACGAACAATTAATGGCTAAGCAATGCGATTCATGAACTAAGTGTATTTTTGTTTTATTTCTCTTTGGTTTCGGAATTAAATGGGATGTTCAAACTCCTGCTGCGTAACGATTGTTGGAGCATGTAGTGAAGCAATGATATCTTCAAAACTGTGGTGCTGAAACCTGAACCCAATATGCAGCTGCTTGCACACTTAGCCTTTGCAAGGTTTTGTAAGTATATTTAGAAATGTGAAATAAAATTAAGGGACGTCGCTACCCCACTCGGCAGTGTTCAACAGGCGCATTCGTCTAATCCTTAGATGCGACTTGCTCTGACGCTGCGTTCGGAAACGAGGTCTTATGTGTTCGTGTTATACCGCGTCAGATAATGCGCCGTGTTGGCTTGTGTCTTGACTTGCTAATAGGAAAGAAAATTGAGCTAGTTAGCATTCACCGAACAAGATAGACTGTTAAGCGGTACAGATATGACGATAAACGTAGCCTATGTGTTACCTCTGTGTTGTTTCACGTTTATCGCACTACAGTGCACTATGCGCATTTTACTATGCGCACTTCAGTGCACTACGCCTTCGATTATTTGCTAATGCAAATAACATTGTTATGTACTGTGAACCTTGGGCTTCACTGTGTGCGTGTGTGTGTATGTGTGTGTGTGTGCGATGACGTCACCAGATGACATCGTCATGACGTGACAGACAGCCAAATGTTTTGACGTCACCACGACGTCTTTATGACGTCACATAACGTCAGCTGAAACGATGGCGTCATTACATGACATCGTTGTTTGGTCAAATGTGGGCCGATCACGGAGGCAATGCAAAGCCAGATGAGGTTGAGAAAACTTGCAATGCCTCCGATCCCGGAGGTAATGCAAAATCACGTTAGGTGCAGAAAGCTTTCGTAGGGGGGCGGGCGAGGATGATACATCGGCTGAGAAGAAAAAGATGTCTTTCACCTTCGTGTCGTCTTAGGCGAATGCATACGGAATCTTGTGTGTTTTTTTAATAACAATTATATTGGGACTCGGAGTGAATTTTCGCGCTCAAAATTGCAGCGATCTCCCGTCTGAACCCCACATCATCCATTGCACCACAAAGAGATAGTATTTTAAGGTTTTAGGTCACTGCGAGTAAACCAGGCGAGGGTGAGTAGTCAAAGATGTCAGCGTGATGCGTGCCGTCGCTCCGTGCATCAGTATGCGCAAAGCAAAGGGCGTGGTGGGGGGGGGGGGTGTAAGCATTATCACACGTTTCCAACTGTAGCTAGCTGTCCGCGCGGCTGAGGCTGCTTGTTCGCCCATCTAGCGGTCAGTTTGAAAAGTCTGGGCGAGCCCAAACGGCTTGCGCGACTAGCGTTGGTGGTTGTGCTCTTTCGCTCAAAATTTCGGAAACCCGTTAGAGATAGACGTAACGTAATCATGTTGCTTATCTCCGCCTGCGCTGCTCATCACCTCGGCCACAGGTAAAGTCTGTTCATGTTTGCCTGTACACGTGCGAATTTGATTTGTAAGCGAATGTCTGGTGCAATATACGGCCAGTGAAACAACGACCCGTATTTCGTGTGATTGTCGTATACGCGGCCGTATCAGCGCTTCACCTTTCGGGCGACACTGCAACTTTTCTTCAAGTAGCGTATTGAATACGAACAAAAATGTTTTCTGCCGCTCAGCGACGTTATTCTTGCTCGTATCGCCTTCCTACAACGCTTGATCAAAATAGCAGAGGAAAAGAAAGCCGGAATTTTTTTCTTCCCATCACACCTCCCTCCATCCACAATGTCAGCAAGCATCGTCACGGCACTATATACGCCACGTTACCGCCTCGCCGTCTCGCATTCAGTTTCGCACAGGTCTTTCTTTCACTCGGGTTTCCTTAGCCTGCTTCCCGACGCGAATACACAGTGTGTAGAGTCAATAGAGCGTAAGAAAGGGAAAAAAGAAAAGGAAAGTGCCATGAGGGTGGAGTCGAAGCAAAGAGGGAATGCACGGTATGCTGCGGGGTATCGCAAACAAGGTGCAGGACGCAGGACGGCTAAGCGAAATAGGACGGGCGGCACATGTCTGGTTTGGAGAGAGCGCGCTACTAGCAGCGACAGCTGCACCGCTGCCATTACGGCCTAGACACTCTATTGCTGTGCTGCTATAAAGTGGCCAAAGTCGCACGCAGAAACTTGCCGCAGTTTCATCCTGGAATCGCCGAGCACGGCGCATATAATAGAAACGCGTTGTAATCGGATGCGCTTTCTGGGCTGAACCCCAATTCAAGCAGCAAAGAGAAAATTGACGCATAGTCGGGTATGTCAACTGGCGATTCTCAATCGCGTTCGTTTGTTTGTAGAATTATCGAAGTGGCTTCGAGAAAAACAAAACAATGGGCATCCGTCTCTCCATGCGACACGCGCTGGTGCTGCTGACTGTCCGTAGGTGCGCCGACATGTGCGCGTACCACGTGTAGTAATAAGTGTATATCTCGCCTGAGGTGGCTATAATTCATCACGTCGACAGTGAAACAACCGACACCAGTTTGTGTGCGCGCGCGGTTTGTCGGCGCAGGTGGCTGAAGTTCGCTCATGCTCTTTATGTGTGTGTTAACCGGAACAGGATACGCCGTCCTTTGTTTCATCTTATTAGCGAGAACGCGCGCGCCTCTGCGAGCTTGTTTTGCGGTCACATCATGTGCGCAGATGTTTAGAAGCGTCAGCAAAGCGGCGGCGACGCACGCTCATTGTGCAGCACGTAAACGTATATATGCGCATTCAGTCCCTGTGGTGATTCATTCAAGTTTTTACGCGTATGCCCCAAATACAGAGAGAGCGCGGTATAGTTGAACGTAACGCAGATTGGTATCGGACAGTTTAACAGCAGTACCATTCGTGACATGAGTGAGTTGTGCCGCAGGTTACGCGTTAACAGGCCACACGCAGCAGCTTTGGATGACGTACGCATTGTAAGTCTATATACACTCTTAAAAAAAAGGGTGTCTGTACTGACTACCTTTGGGTGGTAATCGCCTCGCTACACATATGATGACCTTTTGGGGTGTCAAACGACTCCCTTCGTTCTTCAGACCAACGACTCCCTTCTTCACAATTTGGGGTGTCAAACGACTCCCTTCGTTCTTCAGACCAACGACTCCCTTCTTCACAAGCAGAGAGTCTACGTTACTCCCAACGCAGGAGTCTACATGACTACCTTTTATTTCCCGCTAGTACCTCTAGGTAGTCAGGGTGACCCCTTTGCCATGGTAACGCTGACCCCCACTGGAGCGTTCCTTTGACTCCGTTGTCCTTAAGGACAGTGGTGTACATGACTCCCCTGGCAAGAGTCAGTGTGACCACTTCGTGGTACTCAATGAGACACTCTGCAACAAATAATGCGTTTATTTTTCTTCTTGGTCGATATTGATGAAACTTGCTGAGTTTAGGTTTACTTATGTGGCGATTTCAAATATGCAATTATCTGGAAGAAAACGCAGTTTTTACACATAAAAATTTCATGTGTCTTGATGAGCAAGCCTTTCCAAACTTGGAGTTACAAAGTAAATCGACATATCGCTATAGTTAGGGGATAAAAACTGTATCCAATAGTTTTAAAGGAGTTTACTGCGCTGTTCTGGCAAAGGAGTTTACTGCGCTGTTCTGGCATAATGTTCATGAACCCACTAGCCCACATACGAACTCGCGTTTTAAACCCATTTGAGTTAAAAGTTACGTAATATTGAACTCTCGTGAGCGAATCACCAGCTAGACATACACTTACTGGTCAATGTTCAGCATACTATGACTATTGTTAAGTGGGTTTAGGACAAGCATTCTGGTTATGTTGCATACAGTTCCCAATTCATATTATTGTGATATGCTTACTTTGTAACTCGTGCAGGCCTAACATGGCACATGAAATGTTTGATATACTTAACACGACATATAATAGCAGAAAAATATTTGCATTTTCAAAATCAGCGTACAAATACACATAAACTAAACAAGTTTTATAGAGATTGATCAAGAATTTCAAAAGAACTTCAAATCAGAGCGAACACCATTAGGGTTTTTATCTGACAATCGACGAAAGTTGGTGCCGCTACCTCTTGTTACTCAACAAGGCACTTCCACCGGGTTTACTCAAACAGGAACACTGTGGTGGATGCATGACGGCCGCAACAAGTTTTTGTAGCAACTTTACAGTGCTGCATTCGATTCCTCTGGGGGAAATAAAATACTACTCGAAGTTTATATAGATGAGTCTAAGAACAATTTCCGCTCGCGTAAAACAACAAAAAATGTTGATTCTAGAAGAAAGTAAGCCATGCAACACGGAAACAGAAGAGATGCGGACAGCTCAAACGCTAGCGTTTGGTTTGTCTGTGTCTTCTCTTTCACGTCTGCATGCCTTCATCCTATAAACCAACTGAAATTTCTGCGATTCGTAAAATTATTCTTTGAATCGGTTTTAAACACTTCATGCCATTTCATACATGTTCACCTTGTAATGACAACCTACTGTTTTATCAGTAAGCACCTAAACTATAGGCACAACATCCTGCGAATAATGCGTAGTCCTTAGCCACGTCACCACAATTGTTAAGCATTATATATATATATATATATATATATATATATATATATATATATATATATATATATATTATATATATATATATATCTGTGTGTGTGTGTGTGTTTGACATTTTTGAGCGCGCAAAAGAACAGGGACGAAAAACGACGCGGACACAGCGCTGACTTCCAACATATGCTTTATTTTCTACAGTGGTACATATATATATATAGACAACAAAAAGCAACGCACGCAGGTGCATTGTACAGGAAGGCTTCATGTAAAACCACAAATAAGTATGCATGATAAGCAATCAAACAACCTGATACCGGATTTTTTTTTTCTTTAGGAGATCAAGCGGTCATTCCTGACTACCACTATCGTCTAGTCACCCTGTGGGCCTTGCTTAGAAAGTCTAGTTCTTTTTGGATAGGTCAATTGAAGGTGCACTAATGCACATGTCTCCCAAACTTGCAATCTTCGCCGCTTCAATTATCTCGCGTGTTGTTTGTGCCTGGCTCCTTCCTGTCGCAGTGCACTGCGAATACATGTGATCGCACCCACACTTCCTGCAGTGGAAAGCCACATGTCCCACACCTCCAGTTCGCACGTTATTTGCGTGCTCACGCAGCCTGTCATTGGCACACCGTCCCGTCTGCCCTATGTATTTCTTGCCACAGGACAGCAGTAACTCATAAACGATGTTGTTCTCACATTTAACAAAGCTTTCTTTGTGCTTTTTTTGGCACCTGGGTTTTTCAGAACCACTGTAGGAGGCCTTGCACAGATTATAAAGCTTGTTTGGTGCTGAAAGGACGACTCTTACGTTGGCGTTGTTTCCTATCTTTTTCAGCCTATGTGAGACATCGTGAAGGTACGGTATGACGGCGCATTTCTGCTTGACAGGCTCCGTTTCTGGTGAAGCCTGCTCCTCACCCTCGCGAGCATGTTTGACAGTCTTGAGAAGACCCTCCGCCACAGATGTGACGACATACTGAGGAAACCCCGCCTTTTTCAGGCAGTCAGCTTGCGCCTGAAAACTACACGAACACTTGTGAGGACATGAGCGGCGAAGCGCATTCATTAGGGTTAATTTTGCAATACCCCTTTTAACTAGCTTGGAGTGGCCCGAAGAAAACGGCAGAAGCGGCTCATTGGCCCTTGAATTTGGTTTGAAGAATCATTGCCAAATTCGCCTGGACTTGATTCTAGAAAGACAACGTAGTCGTCTACATATCTAAACACCTTCTTTACATTTGTGCCTGTCAGCTCTGTTTCTAGTTTCTAGTAACAGGCACAAATGTAAAGAAGGTGTTTAGATATGTAGACGACTACGTTGTCTTTCTAGAATCAAGTCAGGCGAATTTGGCAATGATTCTTCAAACGTACTTGATCTGTTCACGCGTTTCCTGCAACCGCTCTCAGCTAGTCACGCATGAAATGCCGCAAAACAACGCCTTGCGTTTTCTTGACTTACGAATGTTCTTTGAGCGAGACCAGGTCTACTGGTCGTACGAGCCTAGGGCCAATAAGCCGCTTCTGCCGTTTTCTTCGGGCCACTCCAAGCTAGTTAAAAGGGGTATTGCAAAATTAACCCTAATGAATGCGCTTCGCTGCTCATGTCCTCACAAGTGTTCGGTTGTAGTTTCCAGGCGCAAGCTGACTGCCTGAAAAAGGCGGGGTTTCCTCAGTATGTCGTCACATCTGTGGCGGAGGGTCTTCTCAAGACTGTCAAACATGCACGCGAGGGTGAGGAGCAGGCTTCACCAGAAACGGAGCCTGTCAAGCAGAAATGCGCCGTCATACCGTACCTTCACGATGTCTCACATACGCTGAAAAGATAGGAAACAACGCCAACGTAAGAGTCGTCCCTTTCAGCACCAAACAAGCTTTATAATCTGTGCAAGGCCTCCTACAGTGGTTCTGAAAAACCCAGGTGCCAAAAAAAGCACAAAGAAAGCTTTGTTAAATGTGAGAACAACATCGTTTATGAGTTACTGCTGTCCTGTGGCAAGAAATACATAGGGCAGACGGGACGGTGTGCCAATGACAGGCTGCGTGAGCACGCAAATAATGTGCGAACTGGAGGTGTGGGACATTTGGCTTTCCACTGCAGGAAGTGTGGGTGCGATCCCATGTATTCGCAGTGCACTGCGACAGGAAGGAGCCAGGCACAAACAACACGCGAGATAATTGAAGCGGCGAAGATTGCAAGTTTGGGAGACATGTGCATTAGTGCACCTTCAATTGACCTATCCAAAAAGAACTAGACTTTCTAAGCAAGGCCCACGGGGTGACTAGACGATAGTGGTAGTCAGGAATGACCGCTTGATCTCTTAAAGAAGAAAAAAAATCCGGTATCAGGTTGTTTGATTGCTTATATGCATACTTATTTGTGGTTTTACATGAAGCCTTCCTGTACAATGCGCCTGCGTGCGTTGCTTTTGTTGGTCTATATATATATGTACCACGGTAGAAAATAAAGCATATGTTGGAAGTCAGCGCTGTGTCTGCGTCGTTTTTCGTCCCTGTTCTTTTGCGCGCTCAAAAAGTCAAACATGAATTACCAACTTGCCGATGCCTACGCTCTCTCAATATAATCTATATAGTATGTATGTAGTGTGTGTGTGTGTGTGTGTGTGTGTGGTGTGTGTGTGTGTGTGTGTGTGTGGTGTCATTCCATGCCAAGTGTCCCAGACGTGGCGCCCGCACATCACAGATTTTGCTGATAAAATTTGTGCCTTTTTCCTGTGCCACATGGAGTATTGTGGCAAAACACTTTGGTCGAAAAAAATTTTGACAATCATGGCACCCCCTCGAAATTCGCTTCTATTTATTAAACTGTACCTAATAGAAAAATGTGTATAAATCTATTTTTGTGTGTTGAGCTACGAAACCGCGCTTGCGCTATCACAGAGGTTCTGTTTAGTTGTCCCATTCATTATTTCCGATTTTTTTGTGTTTCACTACCAGCTACGTAGCTTCAAAAACTACAAAAATCTTCAATGTTCGTGAATTTTTCTTGAGCTATTTGCAACTCACCCTAACCAATATTAATAATAGCCTGATTTCCAGGAAAGTGTATTTTAGTACAGAAATGTTTTAGGGGTAAAATAGACTTCAAATCTTTCCGAAAAAATTGTGATATTTGAGAAAATGTACAATTTGTCACATGTTTGACCGTATTTTTCATACTGATGCGGTCAAAGTAAAAATCCTCGTCATGTGGCGTTTGATAGAAGACTTCATCGTTAAGTAACGAAGAAAGTCTAATCAAATCATTTTTTTGTTTTAAGGAAGAAAATAATTTTTGAATTGTCCCTCCGATCGCGCAGTGCATTTCATTTTGCTGCCACTTCGCCGCAAAGCACGTGGTCGCCCTTACAGCTCGACACTCGTCACAGGCAGCGGCCAGATGCGAGATGTATGTCAGCGGCTCGTGAGTGGTCGAAAGTCTTGTCGCGCTGTCAGGGCGACGAGTAATGAATTGCGTTACAATGAGCATTGCTAGGCGGGCCCAATGGGAAATATGGACGCCCGAGAGCAGCATGTGGAGTCGTGGCACAATGTCCTAGAGGGACGTCTGCACAACTAGCATACACATACTGAAAGAAATAATGCACCACTGTACACACTTCTTTCTCAGGGTATACATGTTGTACAGACGGCCTCTAGCACAATGTCCAACGACGCCATAGGCTGCTCTCGGGCGTCCATACTTCCATTGGGGCCGCCAAGCAAGCTCACATTGTAACGCGAATTCATTACTCGTCGCCCTGACATCAACGTGACAAGACTTTCGACCGCTCACGAGCCACTGACATACATCTCGCATCTGGCCGTTGCATGTGACGAGTGTCAGCTGCAAGGGCTACCACGTGCTTTGCGGCGAAGTCGGCAACAAATGAAATTGCACTGCGCGTTCGGAGGGCCAAATTCAAAAATTACTTTCTTCCTTAAAAGAAAAAAATGATTTGATAAGACTTTTTTCATACTTAACGATGAAGTCTTTTATCAACGCCGCATGACGAGGATTTTTACTTTGACCGCAATCAGTATGAAAAATATGGTCAAACATGCAACAAATCGTACATTTTCTCTAATTTCACAATTTTTTTTCGGAAAGATCTGAAGTCTATTTTACCCCTAAACATTTCTGTACTAAAATACACTTCCCTGGAAATCAGGCTACTATTAATATTGGTTAGGGTGAGTTCCAGATAGCTCAAGAAAATTCACGAACTTTGAAGATTTTTGTAGTTTTTGAAGCTACGTAGCTGGTAGTGAAACACAAAAATTCGGAAATAATGAATGGGACAACTAAACAGAACCTCTGCGATAGTGCAAGCGCAGTTAGAAGCTCAACAGACAAAAGTAGATTTTATACACATTTTTCTATTAGGTACAGTTTAATAAATAGAGCGAAATTCGAGGGGGTGCCAGGACCGTCAAAAATTTTTTCGAGCAAGGATGTTTGCCACATACTCCATGTGGCACAGACAAAGGCACAAATTTTATCAGCAAAAGCGCGATGTGCGAGCGCCCACGTCTGGACACTTTGCATGGAATGACCCTTAAATATAAGAGCTACCGAAAGATCACGAAGGTCCTGATACTGTAGGAAGGCATTTGACACACGACGTACGTTTTAGCACTATGCTAATGCTAAAACGTACGTCGTGTGTCAAGTACCTATATATATAAGGTATGATATATATAAATATATATATTAGCGGTGGTATGGAGAGTTCTGTACAGAACTGAATACAGAAACACGTCCAGAAATACAGCGAGACACATTACTGTCAGAATGAGTGGAGATATGAAAAGCAATAGTTTCGCTAACATCGTTCATTACTGTCAAATGCGGCAATATACTAGACCTGGCATAAACATTAGCATAGCCAGCAGTCAGTTTTTATGAATAGGAATCAATGGCCAGCATCAAGCACTTCTTTGCGACATCCATTACATATTTTATGTGGCATACAGCGCAAACATGCAACATGTGTAGTTCTCATGTAGTACAGGATTCTCATGTAGTCATCTGAGATACAGGACCCCAATAGGTGACACAGCTTGCGTGCATGAGCTTGGCAGTGTCGTGTTCCCAGACCAATGTCAGGGTCAGGTGGCATTCTGGCGAAAAGGACAGCAGGTTGCAACTGATTCGAGGACCACTCACGGCCAGACCTTAAGCGTGGCTATTCCGAATTCTTGGACACGTCTTGACTACCTCGAGACACGAAGTTTCCAAGGAGGCTTCCTGGTCAAATGCAGCTGTAGAGCTTCAATGTGCAGTCCTTGAAGCAACCTGAAATAGTCAAGTGCACAAAATAAACACATGTATGACAGACAGATCGATCACCTTTTAATCTTACAAGGGCAGCGCTCACACACCAATTCATGAAGTGTCATGGCAATGAACAAAACCAGGGATACTCATTAACTTTGCTGTACTTTGAGGGTCTGTTACTCCCTTAGCCAGCTGCAACTGTTTCCGAGGGAGATGGGGTTCTGCATCACCATTTCGAGGTAGTTTAATGGAGAGCTTTTGGTGGAGGAGTTCTCCGTATGGGTACTCTCGTTCCCAATTAGAAGGATGTTTTTTTAATTTTAAAAACTATATGCTCTTTTCTGCGTAGAACGCATATTTTAGTTGTATTTTTTCTTATCAAAATCACCAAGCCGCCGCTGTATCGCTGGCGTCGCGCCTCCAATAGTCACGCACAAGCACTGCTCAACTTCATCAACACACAAAAAAACGTTTTTGTTGCTTTATGCAAGGCAAAAAATTTTCGCGCACACACTCTATGTCAAGAAGGAAATAGTTTGCTGAAATGGAGTTCGGTGGTGGCCAACTAAAGCTGCATGGCAATGAAGAGATTAATTAAAATTGTATAATAGTCAAAATGTTTTCGCGACTCATCAGAAGGACAATAATTAACTTTTAATTCCTCATTAATTAACTTTTAATTCCTGACCTGGAGGTAGTTGTTATATTAGAAAGTTGTATCGCGTGCCAATTTATGGCATACACATTTTTTTAATCGCGAAAGTTACACGTAATTCGTGATATTCATCCTTGAATTTCAAGGACGAAATCGAAACTGATAGCGCCTGACGTGCAGGAAACGTCGCTTCTCTGTTACGTAAGCTCGGAGCTACACGTGAAAAGAAGGTGATGATAGTTTAATGAAGGTGGGCACGAAGCAGAATGTGATCAGGAAAATCTGCAAGCATTCAGAAATACACAAGTAAACAGCTTATTATTTGGGTGCGATGTGTGGTACTTATCTGTAAACATAGAAAGAAAAGGTTGATATTACTGCCGTTTCGGATGCGCGCATCTCGAAAGAAACAAATGAGCACCAAACGCCACATGCAAAGGTAAGGCGATCCGCTGACGCAAGTTAGATGACTTGCCAGTTTTCACGAAAAGGTACGACCACGACGCGCCTTCATTCAAATTTCGTCACTCCCTTGTCGCGGGCAGCTCCGGTCTGACGTAACAGAAAAACCGCGTTTTCTGTGTGCCGGACACGATCAGTTTTGATTTAGCCCTTAAAATTTCACAATAAATATCTCGAGTTACGTAAAACTTCATGATTTCTGAAAAATGGGTATACCATAAAGCGGCACGCACTACAAATTCTAATATAAACAACTGCCCTCAAGTCAATAAATAAAAATTAGTTAACGGGTTTTTGTTAATTAGTCCCGTCAACGCATTTTTTGTGCGGCAGAATATTTCCGCCTCGAACTAGAGTACTACTGGAGCGTGACTGTCATAGAGTTTTTTTATAAAAGATATGTACTGTCTGAAAAAAAATCACCCTGTATAGCATGGCAGCAGTATTTTAATAATAATAATAATTGTTGGGGTTTGACGTCCCAAAACCACGATAAGATTATGAGAGACGCCGTAGTGGAGGGCTTCGGAAGTTTCGACCACCTGGAGTTCTTTAACGTGCACCTAAATCTAAGCACACGGGTCTAAACCATTTTCGCCTCATCGAAAATGCGGCCGCGGCGGCCAGGATTCGATCCCGCAACCTGCGGGTCAGCAGTAGAGCACCATAACCACTAGACTAGCAGTATTTTAACGAAGACCTGTAGGTCGCGGGATCGAGTCCCGGCCTCGGCGGCTGCATTTTCGTTGGAGGCGAAAATGTTTGAGGCCCGTGTACTTAGATTTAGCTGCACGTTAAAGAACCCCAGGTAGTCGAAATTTCCAGAGCCCTCTACTACGGCGTCTCTCAATCATATCGTGGTTTGGGATGTTAAACGCCAAATGTTATTATTAGTTTTAACGAAGAAAACGGCAAAATGTGTATACAGCTACACGAAATATGGCGAATGTACGACAAGACTAGGTTCATGCCTTCACTGCCTTCAACCTTTCTGTCGCATCATTGTGAGCGTGCCCTTCTAGTGCCTGGCTTCAGAACAGCTGCACGAAGGTGCAGCTATTCTAAAGGCCTAATGTGCCATTTTTCTTCAGATCTATATCAACAGGCAAAGGTCTCGTTTTTCCGTTTGTCTGGAAGGACAACCCACCAGCCAGCGTGACCAGTATAGAGGGTTGGGAGCAAACTCGGGCAAACTGTGCAGAAGCACAAACATCACCTCAAACCTCAAAACAATCGAGGTGATGAGAAGCGGTCAAACAAAAAGGAACAGTGCTGAAGTGACTTATATACATATTAAAAACAACAGCTGATTATGGCACGAAATTGGGACAATTAAGGTGCATTGTAAAAGAATGTCAAATGAGGTACCCTGCTGTAAAAAGTGCTAAATATTCATTGCAGACTATGGCGAATAGAATTCAAATAGGATACAGCGAGTGTTTCGAGGTATAATGACGAAGCAATAATTGCTAGAGATTTATGAGCGAGAAAGCACAATGCGATTAAGCAGTGCTACATAGTGGGAGATCACGGATTAATTTCAACTACCTGAGTTCTTCAACGTGCACAATCAGAGGCATGGGAGTTTCTGTATCTCGCCCCCTTCTATATGCAGCGCTGCCGGGGTCAGGAATAGAACCCGCGTCCTGGGGCTTCGCAGCGTAACGCTTCTTCCAAGTCCATTTAAAGGATTTTTGTCCACTGCCCACAACATCACTGTAGACATATCTTGTGTTGAAAATATAAAAACGAACTGAACCACGGCGTATAAACAAAGGCATACCATACATGAAACACAGCGTTGAGCAGTATGTTTACTGCCATTATTACTAGCGGTGTTGTGTTTACTTAGGTACTAGCACCACACCACATTAGACAAAGCAAGTATCACAGGAGGATGAGGTTATGCTCGTATGCAGTTTGTGGACAAAAAAAAAAAAAAACTACAACTTTGAAGTGAACCTCACATTTACCTTTGTTGCATGATAATTTTTAGCATCATAAGATCGTCACCACTGTTTCAATTAAATGAAACCGTGCTACAAAAGCTATTGCATCAAAGTTTATAGCAGTTCGCACGCACGCACGCACGACGCACGCACGCACGCACGCAGCACGCACGCACGCACGCACGCACGCACGCACACACACACCAACACACACACACACCCACACACACACACACCACACACACACACACACACAAACAAACAAGCAAACACGGCGAGAAGTTCGAATATGCAGCGAATAATACGTATTAAACGTGTTTCAACGTCTGGGTAGCAAAGGAAAGAAGCACTAAATTCTAGAGTTCACGAGCCAAAATCATGATCTGGATATCAGGCATGTTCGGGCCGGGTGCATTAGATTGATTTTGATCAGCTGATCTTACTTACCCTTCAAATTATATCGGTGCAACGTTGCTCTACGTGTCACCACACTCGAATTGCAACCGAGATTTCAACTCGCAATTTCATGTTTTCTGGCATGTATGGAATAAGGAAACACGATATTGGCGCGCACCACTCCGTTTACCCGCTACTGGACTAGTCCAGTGCGGTTTTCGTCGTTGCCAAGCCATTGAAACACGATAGCAAAACCGTGCAACTGGAACATCAGAAAGACAAGTGGCAAAGCTACGTGTGAAGCGAATAAAAGAGTTGTAGGCAGAAGCGGCAGAACTCACCTGAAATCTATAACGACCGTAGGAGCGTCGTCCACAGGCTTCGTCTGTCCGTGCCACTGGGATCCGTCATGCGCTGCCATCTTGCTCAGGCACAAGTTCACGACGAAACGAAGCTTACTGCAGGGACTTCTCCGTCCGGAGGGCCTTTTCCCAAAACACTGAGTGACACTGCTCAGCCAGTCACGGCAAGCGTGAGCCGACACGATACTACGCCCGAATGCATAGCACGGAGGGAAAGTCACGCAAAACGATCAGCCAGGACACGGCAAGAGCGAGCCGACGATACGATACTACGCACGAATGCATAGCACGAAAAAGTCACGCAAAACATCACTTGCAATCACGCTTGACGACACAGATTATTCTGGCGGACTAAAGAACGACCACAACGAGACGGAGCGAACAATGCCGTCAACGACGCCAAATGGCTGTCGTATTGATGGCTTCGGATTGGATTAAAGTAGCCTCCACGAACGCCTAAATGGTTCGGTTTTGTTTTGGTGCATAGACACCCATCCATGCATAGTTAAAGCTCTATTGAATAATATCGGGTGGAGGAGGCGAAGCGTGCCTGTGTGGTCTGTAAGGGCTGTACGGTGGAAGGGGGCGCAGGTGAAGTTCATCCCTGCTCTAGGCTTAGGGAGAGTGCGGTGAGGCGTGTGGCGTGCCTAGCGGGCTCAACGTTTGCTGAGCGTTTGGTGGCCCGCGCGGATATCGTGAAGATTAGTTTAGCTGTGGCGGGCAGAAGAAATGATGACACGCGAGCTTTAATTCTGGTAGTATTGTCGCTCTTTAGGAGACGCGGTAAAGCGTCGCCTTGATAACCGGTCTGCGCGGTTATCATGCCAGCTTTGCGGCACATGTTTTTACGGCCGTCGAGTTAGATGTGTTCCCGATCGCCAGTGCGTTCAACACCATGCACGTCCATTTTCACTAATAAATGTATGTTTTCTGCCATACATGCTGTCGTAGGAATCTACAAACCTCGCTTGCAAACGTGCGAAGATTCGCAAATTGTCAGCGCTGCCATTGTTAAACGTTGTCATAACTCTGAATGTTTCGCTTGGGGCAAGATTTTTTAAGAACCCTGTTTACTTGTAGACGTTTTCGAAGCGCCGTTTCAGCAATATCGTAACTGAAGCCATAACACAATACGTGCGTAATTCCACATTTTACGAATCCATTATATATTCTCAACCAAAATTTTTCGGTATACCACAAGCCAAAGCAGCGAACTGTATCTTGGTCGCAGCCAGTGAAGCTTTCTTTTTAAAAAACCCACCCTGTATATGCAGAACCATCACTGACTCCCTTGGAGCAAGGGAGTCATCTATTTCATTCAGGAGCGTCGACCAGAGCATTGTGACTCCCCTTAGAAAAAAAGGTGGTCATCGGCTGCCACAAAGAGAGTCAAGCAGACGTGACTCCCTTTTGACTCTCTTTTTTTAAGAGTGCAGGAAGCGCGCTGAAAGCTACGCAGCGGAGGAGGACCGAAAGGGGCAGTTAGATGCGTTCCCTTCGTCAGCGAGTGTCATGGCCTGAAGAACGAAATCGCAGTCATGGCCTTGAACTCGCAGCTCAATTTCAGTGTGATGCTCGAGCGCACTCGCGGGCACGTGGCGGCTTCTGCGGCGGCCCTGCAGTAACTACGCAGCGCACGATGTCAAGCAGCCACGGGCCGTGGCTCAGTTTGGGCGAGGTCATTGGGGGTTATGGCATCATTTGTAGAGAGAAGAGGGAACGATATCTAGCTGACTTCGAGAGTTAATGTAAATTCCAGGCGCGTTCTGCGCGGTAATGTTTGGCTCGCGTGTCTCCGGAGCCTTGACTACCGATCGGCAGCGTTTCGACCTGCTCCAAAAATGCTACAGGGAACCTTTAACCATTTCAGACGTTGCACAAATTGGGCTCACCC
>NC_051176.1:113105727-113229284 GCF_013339695.2 Rhipicephalus sanguineus | reverse complement strand
CCACGGGTGACTAGACGATAGTGGTAGTCAGGAATGACCGCTTGATCTCTTAAAGAAGAAAAAATCCGGTATCAGGGTTGTTTGATTGCTTATCATGCATACTTATTTGTGGTTTTACATGAAGCCTTCCTGTACAATGCGCCTGCGTGCGTTGCTTTTTGTTGTCTATATATATATGTACCACTGTAGAAAATAAAGCATATGGTTGGAAGTCAGAGCTGTGTCTGCGTCGTTTTCGTCCCTGTTCTTTGCGCGCTCAAAAAGTCAAACATGAATTACCAACTTGCCGATGCCTACGCTCTCTCAATATAATATATATGGTATGTATGTATGTATGTGTGTGGTGTGGGGTTGTGTGTGTGTGTGTGTGTGTTGTGTGTGTGTGTGTGTGTGTGTGTGTGTCATTCCATGCCAAGTGTCCCAGACGTGGCGCCCGCACATCACAGATTTTGCTGATAAAATTTGTGCCTTTTCCTGTGCCACATGGAGTATTGTGGCAAAACACTTTTGGTCGAAAAAAATTTGACAATCATGGCACCCCCTCGAAATTCGCTTCTATTTATTAAACTGTACCTAATAGAAAAATGTGTATAAAATCTATTTTTGTGTGTTGAGCTACGAACCGCGCTTGCGCTATCACAGAGGTTCTGTTTAGTTGTCCCATTCATTATTTCCGATTTTTTTTGTTTCACTACCAGCTACGTAGCTTCAAAAACTACAAAAATCTTCAATGTTCGTGAATTTTTCTTGAGCTATTTGCAACTCACCCTAACCATATTAATAATAGCCTGATTTCCAGGAAAGTGTATTTTAGTACAGAAATGTTTGGGGGTAAAATAGACTTCAAATCTTTCCGAAAAAATTGTGATATTTGAGAAAATGTACGATTGTCACCATGTTTGACCGTATTTTTCATACTGATGCGGTCAAAGTAAAAATCCTCGTCATGTGGCGTTTGATAGAAGACTTCATCGTTAAGTAACGAAGAAAGTCTAATCAAATCATTTTTTTTGTTTTAAGGAAGAAAATATTTTTGAATTTGTCCCTCCGATCGCGCAGTGCATTTCATTTTGCTGCCACTTCGCCGCAAAGCACGTGGTCGCCCTTACAGCTGACACTCGTCACAGGCAGCGGCCAGATGCGAGATGTATGTCAGCGGCTCGTGAGTGGTCGAAAGTCTTGTCGCGCTGTCAGGGCGACGAGTAATGAATTTGCGTTACAATGAGCATTTGCTAGGCGGGCCCAATGGGAAATATGGACGCCCGAGAGCAGCATGTGGAGTCGTTGGCACAATGTCCTAGAGGGACGTCTGCACAACTAGCATACACATACTGAAAGAATAATGCACACTGTACACACTTCTTTCTCAGGGTATACATGTTGTACAGACGGCCTCTAGCACAATGTCCCAACGACGCCATAGGCTGCTCTCGGGCGTCCATACTTCCATTGGGGCCGCCAAGCAAGCTCACATTGTAACGCGAATTCATTACTCGTCGCCCTGACATCAACGTGACAAGACTTTCGACCACTCACGAGCCACTGACATACATCTCGCATCTGGCCGTTGCCTGTGACGAGTGTCAGCTGCAAGGGCTACCACGTGCTTTGCGGCGAAGTGGCAACAAAATGAAATGCACTGCGCGTTCGGAGGGCCAAATTCAAAAATTATTTTCTTCCTTAAAAGAAAAAAAATGATTTGATAGACTTTTTTCTTACTTAACGATGAAGTCTTTTATCAAACGCCGCATGACGAGGATTTTTACTTTGACCGCATCAGTATGAAAAATATGGTCAAACATGCAACAAATCGTACATTTTCTCTAATTTCACAATTTTTTTTCGGAAAGATCTGGAAGAGTCTATTTTACCAGGCCATAAACATTTCTGTACTAAAATACCCTTCCCGGACTCGGCTACGATATTAAATATTGGTTTAGGGTGAGTCCAGTAGCTCAGAAAAATTCACGAACTTTGAAGATTTTTTGTTAGTTTTTGAAGCTACGTAGCTGTATGAAACACAAACATTCGGAAATAATGAATGGGACAAACTAAACAAGACCTCTGCGATTAGTGCAGCGCAGTTTAGAAGCTCAACAGACAAAAGTAGATTTTATACACATTTTTCTATAGCTACAGTTTAATAAATAGAAGCGAATTCGAGGGGGTGGCCAGGACCGTCAAAAATTTTTCGAGCAAGATGTTTTGCCACAATACTCCATGTGGCACAGGAAAAAGGCACAATTTTATCAGCAAAAGCTGCGATGTGCGAGCGCCACGTCTGGGACACTTGGCATGGAATGACCCTTAATATAAGAGCTACAGAAAGATCACGAAGGTCCTGATACTGTAGGAAGGCATTTGACACACGACGTACGTTTTAGCACTATGCTAATGCTAAAACGTACGTCGTGTGTCAAGTACCTTATATATATAAGGGTATGATATATATAAATATATATATTTAGCGGTGGTATGGAGAGTTCTGTACAGAACTGAAATACAGAAACACCGTCCAGAAATACAGCGAGACACATTACTGTCAGAATGAGTGAGATATGAAAAAGCAATAGTTTCGCTAACATCGTTCATTACTGTCAAATGCGGCAATATACTAACCTGGCATAAAACATTAGCATAGCCAGCAGGCAGTTTTTATGAATAGGAATCAATGGCCGCCATCAAGCACTTCTTTGCGACATCCATTACATATTTTATGTGGCATACAGCGCAAAACATGCACATGTGTAGTTCTCATGTAGTACAGGATTCTCATGTAGTCATCTGAGATACAGGACCCCAATAGGTGACACAGCTTGCGTGGCCATGAGCTTGGCAGTGTCGTGTTCCCAGACCAATGTCAGGGTCAGGTGGCATTCTGGCGAAAACGGGACAGCAGGTTGCACTGATTCGAGACCACTCACGGCCAGACCTTAAGCGTGGCTATTCGAATTCTTGGACACGTCTTGACTACCTCGAGACACGAAGTTTCCAAGGAGGCTTCCTGGTCAAATGCAGCTGTAGAGCTTCAATGTGCAGTCTTGAAGCAACCTGAAATAGTCAAGTGCACAAAATAAAACCATGATGACAGACAGATCGATCACCTTTTAATCTGACAAGGGCAGCGCTCACACACCAGATTCCATGAAGTGTCATGGCAATGAACAAAACCAGGGATACTCATTAACTTGCTGTACTTTGAGGGTCTGTTACTCCCTTAGCCAGCTGCAACTGTTTCCGCTGCATGACCTCCGTACATTAGAAGGATGTTTTTTAGAGAACGCATATTTCTTATCAAAATTGTATAATAGTCATGCTCAAGATGTTTTCGCGCACACACTCTATGTCAAGAAGGAATAGTTTGCTGCAACTAAAATGGCAATGAAGAGATAATTAACAAAAACTCATTAATTAACTTTTAATTCCTGACTGGAGGTAGTTGTTATATTAGAAGTTGTATCGCGTGCCAATTTATGGCATACACATTTTTTTTAATCGCGAAAGTTACACGTAATTTGTGATATTCATCCTTGAATTTCAGGGACGAAATCGAAACTGATAGCGCCTGACGTGCAGGAAACGTCGCTTCTCTGTTACGTAAGCTCGGAGCTACACGTGAAAAGAAGGTGATGATAGTTTAATGAGGTGGGCCGAAGCAGAATGTGATCAGGAAAAATCTGCAAGCATTCAGAAATACACAAGTAAACAAAGCTTATTATTGTGGGTGCGATGTGTGGTACTTATCTGTAAACATAGAAAGAAAAGGTGATATTACTGCCGTTTCGGATGCGCGCATCTCGAAAGAAACAAATGAGCACCAAACGCCACATGCAAGGTAAGGCGATCCGCTGACGCAAGTTAGATGACTTGCCAGTTTTCACGAAAAGGTACGACCACGACGCGCCTTCATTCAAATTTCGTCACTCCCTTGTCGCGGGGCAGCTCCGGTCTGACGTAACAGAAAAACCGCGTTTTCTGTGTGCCGGACACGATCAGTTTTGATTTAGCCCTTAAAATTTCACAATAAATATCTCGAGTTACGTAAAACTTTCATGATTTCTGAAAAATGGGTATGACCATAAAGCGGCACGCACTCAAAATTTCTAATATAAACAACCGGCCCTCAAGTCAATAAATAAAAATTAGTTAACGGGTTTTTGTTAATTAGTCCCGTCAACGCATTTTTTAGTTGCGGCGAATATTTCCGCCTCGAACTAGAGTACTACTGGAGCGTGAACTGTCATAGAGTTTTTTTATAAAGATATGTACTGTCTGAAAAAAAATCACCCTGTATAGCATTGCAGCAGTATTTAATAATAATAATAATAATTGTTGGGGTTGACGTCCCAAAACCACGATAAGATTATGAGAGACGCCGTAGTGGAGGGCTTCGGAAGTTTCGACCACCTGAGTTCTTTAACGTGCACCTAAATCTAAGCACACGGGTCTAAACCATTTTCGCCTCCATCGAAAAATGCGGCCGCGGCGGCCAGGATTCGATCCCGCAACCTGCGGTGTCAGCAGTAGAGCACCATAACCACTAGACTAGCAGTATTTTAACGAAGACCTGTAGGTCGCGGGATCGAGTCCCCGGCCCTCGGCGGCTGCATTTTCGTTGGAGGCGAAAATGTTTGAGGCCCGTGTACTTAGATTTAGCTGCACGTTAAAGAACCCCAGGTAGTCTAAATTTCCAGAGCCCTCTACTACGGCGTCTCTCAATCATATCGTGGTTTGGGATGTTAACGCCAAATGTTATTATTAGTTAACGAAGAAAACGGCAAAATGTGTATACAGCTACATGAAATATGGCGAATGTACGACAAGACTAGGCTTGCCTTCACTGCCTTCTTTCTGTCGCATCATTGTGAGCGTGCCCTTCTAGTGCCTGGCTTCAGAACAGCTGCACGACGGTGCAGCTATTCTAAAGGCCTAATGTGCCATTTTTTCTTCAGATCTATATCAACAGGCAAAGGTCTCGTTTTTCCGTTTGTCTGGAAGGACAACCCACCAGCCAGCGTTGACCAGTTATAGAGGGTTGGGAGCAACTCGGGCCAAACTGTGCAGCACAAACATCACCTCAAACCTCAAACAATCGAGGTGATGAGAAGCGGTCAAACAAAAAGGAACAGTGCTGAAGTGACTTATATACATATTAAAAACAACAGCTGATTATGGCACGAAATTGGGACAATTAAGGTGCATTGTAAAAGAATGTCAAATGAGGTACCCTGCTGTAAAAGTGCTAAATATTCATTGCAGACTATGGCGAATAGAATTCAAATAGGATACAGCGAGTGTTTCGAGTTATAATGACGAAGCAATAATTGCTAGAGATTTATGAGCGGAAAAGCACAATGCGATTAAGCGGTGCTACATAGTGGGAGATCACGGATTAATTTCAACTACCTGGAGTTCTTCAACGTGCACAAATCAGAGGGCATGGGAGTTCTGTATCTCGCCCCCTTCTAAATGCAGCTGCCGGGGTCAGGAATAGAACCCGCGTCCTTGGCTTCGCAGCGTAACGCTTCCAAGTCCATTTTAAGGGATTTTTGTCCACTGCCCACAACATCACTGTAGACTGTATCTTTGTGTTGAAAATAATAACGAACTGAACCACGGCTGGTATAACAAAGGCATCCATATCCACGAAACACAGCGTTTGAGCAGTATGTTTACTGCCATTATTACTAGCCGGTGTTGTGTTTACTATTGGTACTAGCACCACACCACATTAGACAAAGCAAGTATCACAGGAGGATGAGGTTTAGCTCGTATGCAGTTGTGGAAAAAAAAAAAAAAACTACAACTTTGAAGTGAACTCACATTTACCTTTGTTGCATGATATTTTTTAGCATCATAAGATCAAGTCACCACTGTTTCAATTAAATGAAACCGTGCTACAAAAGCTATTGCATCAAAGTTTATAAGCAGTTACGCACGCACGCACGCACGGACGCGCGCGCACACGCACGCGCGCACACACACACACACCACGCACACACACACACACACACAAACAAACAACAAACAAGCAAACACGGCGAGAAGTTCGAATATGCAGCGAATAAATACGTATTAAACGTGTTTCAACGTCTGGGTAGCAAAGGAAAGAAACACTAAATTCTAGTTTCACGAGCCAAAATCATGATCTGGATATCAGGGCATGTTCGGGCCGGGTGCATTAGATTGATTTTGATCAGCTGATCTTACTTACCCTTCAAATATATATCGGTGCAACGTTGCTCTACGTGTCACCACACTCGACTTGCAACCGAGATTTCAACTCGCAATTTCATGTTTTTCTGGCATGTATGGAATAAGGAAACACGATATTGGCGCGCACCACTCCGTTTTACCCGCTACTGGATAGTCCAGTGCGGTTTTCGTCGTTGCCAAGCCATTGAAACACGATAGCAAAATCCGTGCAACTGGAACATCAGAAAGACAAGTGGCAAAGCTACGTGTGAAGCGAATAAAAGAGTTGTAGGCAGAAGCCGGCAGAACTCACCTGAAATCTATAACGACCGTAGGAGCGTCGTCCACAGGCTTCGTCTGTCGGTGCCACTGGGATCCGTCATGCGCTGCCATCCTGCTCAGGCAAGTTCACGACGAAAAGAGGCTTACTGCAGGGACTTCTCCGTCCGGAGGCTGCTTTTCCCAAACACTGAGTGACACTGCTTCAGCCAGACACGGCAAGAGCGAGCCGACGATACGATACTACGCCACGAATGCATAGCACGAAGAAAGTCACGCAAAACAATCACTTGCAATCACGCCTGACGACACAGATTATTCTGGCGGACTAAAGAACGACCACAACGAGACGGATCACGAACAATGCCGTCTCACGACGCCAGGTCAAAATGGCTGTCTCGTATTGATGGCTTCGGCTTTGGGTTAAAGTAGCCTCCACGAACGCCTAAATGGTTTCGGTTTTGTTTTGGTGCTATAGAACACACATCCATGCATAGTTAAAGCTCTATTGAATAATATCAGGGTGGAGGAGGCGAAGCGTGCCCTGTGTGTGTCTGTAAGGGCTGTACGGTGGGAGGGGGCGCAGGTGAACGTGCATCCCCTGCTCTAGGGCTAGGGAGAGTGCGGGTGAGGCCGTGTGTGCGTGCCTAGCTGTGCTCAACGTTTGCTGAGCGATTGGTGGCCCGCGCGGATTATCGTGAAGATATAGTTTAGCTGTGGCGGGCAGAAATGATGACCACGCGAGCTATAATTCTGGTAGTATTGTCGCTCTTTAGGAGACGCGGTAAAGCGTCGCCTTGATAACCGGTCTGCGCGGTTATCATGCCAGCTTTGCGGCACATGTTTTTACGGCCGTCGAGTTAGATGTGTTCCCCGATCGCCAGTGCGTTCAACACCATGCACGTCCATTTCACTAATAAATGTATGTTTTCTGCCATACATGCTGTCGTAGGAATCTACAAACCTCGCTTGCAAACGTGCGAAGATTCGCAAATTTGTCAGCGCTGCCATTGTTAAACGTTGTCATAACTCTGAATGTTTCGCTTGGGGGCAAGATTTTTAAGAACCCTGTTTACTTGTAGATGTTTTCGAAGCGCCGTTTCAGCAATATCGTAACTGAAGCCATAACACAATACGTGCGTAATTCCACATTTTACGAATCCATGTTATATATTCTCAACAAAAATTTTTCGGTATACCACAAGCCAAAGCAGCGAACTGTATCTTGGTCGCAGCCAGTGAAGCTTTCTTTTTAAAAAAAACCCACCCTGTATATGCAGAACCATCACTGACTCCCTTGGAGCAAGGGAGTCATCTATTTCATTCAGGAGCGTCGACCAGAGCATTGTGACTCCCCTTAGAAAAAAAGGTGGTCATCGGCTGCCACAAAGAGAGTCAAGCAGACGTGACTCCCTTTTGACTCTCTTTTTTTTAAGAGTGTACGGAGAGTCGGGGCACATATGCATACAGAAGTTTCCTTGTGTAAGTGCGCTTGTTCAATGACTGAGTGCCTCCGCGATTTGTAGATTGGTGGCCGTCGCGGTCCGCTGTTCAGGGCCGTCTCCCACCGTGGTACAGATTAGCGGCTACAGTGCTCGAAGACGCGAGTTGGATTCGCGGCCACGGTGACCACATTTGGATAAGGGCGAAATACAGAAAGACATGTTGCACGTTAAAGAAGCCCGAGTACTGCACTGCGGCGTGTCACACAATTATGGCACGTTAAACTACAGGAATTAATTTTAACGAGATCGTGGATTCGATTTCCAGCCACGGCGGCGCCTGTAATGATGGGGACGGGATGAAAGAATCCCCGTCAATACCGTGTTATATACGTCCGCTCTACCAGAAAGCAGTGTACCTAAGGAGCTCCAATCTTAATACGTGGCAACGTAGAAATAGTTTTTTTTTTTCGCGGCAGCCACTGCATTCAATACGATTATGTTAGTTGCCCTTAAAACACAAAAGCTTAAACCTACCGACGGCATATAGGATGAAAAGCCCCCATTTGTGAATAGCTTGTGCATGAGAACTGCCTAATTCAGGAGCAGGGGCCAGTCAAAGGTAGACAGAGCTCAAGAACGGCAAGATTTGTGATATCGACCTCGGATATCTGATTTTAGTCACTAATTAACTTTTTAGAAACATTGGCGAACATCTGAAAGCATAAAGAAGCTGCGCTATCAAGCCTATGACGTGAAGTATTACTCTGTATGCAACCAAAAGAATCCCGTAAATGACACCTATTCAAACATTCAAAGAGGACAGGAGTACGCACCGCTCTAAATGCGCACCCCCGATTAAATTGTAAGCAAAATTTTTGCAATGTCCTCCTGAATAATGTGTCAATTTTGCCTAAACAATAAATTCAAAGGCCATTTTCTTCATTTACTGATGCTCCCCACCGAATAAATGTAATGAACTCTGACGTACGGATTAGTTGCGAAATTATGGATCTGTATTGTGCTTGACATTAATAGTATTAATTGTTGGGATTTAATGTCCCAAAACCACGATTTCATTATGAGAGACGCCGTAATGGAGGGCTCCGGAAATTTTGACCACCTGGTGTTCCTTAACGTGCACCTAAATTAAAGTACACGGGCCTCAAACATTTACGCCCCCATCGAAAATGCGGCCGCCGCTGCCGGGATTCGATCCCGCGACCTGCTGCTCAGCAGTTGAGCATCATAACCACTAGACCGCGGTGGCGGGTATCGTGCCTGACATTCTTTTAAACGAACCTATATTGTACAATCCCTGTAAGAACGACGAGGCGCTAAGGTCAAATAATACTTTGCCAATTGAGTACAGAATTCATTGTTTCCTACAGAATGCAACAAATTTTAATTAAATCAATTCTTCGGGGGTTGTCGAATGAGGACTTTCCTGCATTTAATCGTAAAATTTCAATGGAGAAATCAGAGACGGAGAAAGGGAAGGAACAGATGAAAAGACAGCGAGATTAGACGACTGACGAAAATAGCAGAGGTCAGCAAGGTGAAGCCGCCGCCTAAAAAAAAAAGGAAATGCCGAGCGGTCGAGGTCGATCGGGAGGCCTCGACTTTTTAATCGTAGCCCCGTGTGTTGCTTCGGAATGTCTAACGTCATAATCTAGCTCTTGATTTGCATTTGCCGTCGTACACACGAGGTGACGATGGTGATTTTGCGAGACGACCGCTGCAGTGATTATCTGCTCTGATACTCCGGCATCTTAAGATGGAACGTTGCCCCACTGCGCTATGGAGGCGATTGAGAGCATAGCGTTGAGCGTTGTTGTGGTTCACAGTTGTGGCATCTTAGCGCACTCCGCGTTTCTGAAAGAGCTCTAATGCTTCACACACGGCCTGCACACGCACCGTCGATAGAGGAAACGCACGACAACGGCTTAGACGACAGGGGCGGCAACGGTGACACGGACGGCGTTTCTGCACTCGACGCGTTTGTATAATTGCTAGCACAATGAAAAAAAAAATCTGTCTTAACGATTACATTTCTCATTTTGCTCAAGAAAGAGGTGTTTTAAATGAGTGAGTCACATTTTCGCTAAAAATTTTTGCACGAGTTTAAAATAAAACGAGAAAGATACAGCAGGCATAGAGTTCGCGGATTTTTTATATATATATATACTCTCTTGCAAATATGTTATGTAAGTGCGGTTGCCCGGAGCTAAAGTCTACGAGAACCGAGCACACCACGACTGCGGTTGAAGTCGCAAGAAAGGCGCCGACGAAAGAGAAATCCCAAACCTGCGCGAAAGGGAACAGCTGTCGAGGGCATTTGGCAAGTTGAAGTCGTGACATTTTTTTTTTCCCCCTGTTAAAGGTCTCGCTTTGCTTCGACATTTTCGAGAACATGGAAAAAATTTTCAAGATCTAATCACAAGTGAAAATGAAAACTACGCACATTGACCACGAATTTTAAAAGACCAAATTAAACAAACAAAAAAGAAACATTTAGTTAGAGCAAAGCTTTTTTCCACGTGCTCCATAGCGCCGAAGAAACACTCAGCCCCCTTGTAGACGATCATACTGGATCGGTAAGCGTAGTAAGCGACATGCACTTGCGTTTCAGGCATTGCACCCGGGGCAAATGTATTCACGCGAAGTTTATATAACCAGCGTCGCCATAGCCAAAGAAGATAAAAGTTCACAGCGAGGTCGACACTCTATGCGATGAGAAATCACTAGGTAAAAAGGTGCGCGTGACGAAGGGAGAACCCGGAGTTGTGCAGAAAGGGAGGAACAAAGTTGAGGTGGAGGGGAACAAAACTAAACTGACGTTGGCCTTTCTCGAAGAGTTGGCAGAAACTAAACATGGTAAGAATTTCATGGTAAGCAGGTAATGTGCTAACCCATGATAACCACGATCACCGCATGGCAACCCAGGATTTGGTTGTCATACGAACAGGAAATTGAGGCATTACATGTGTGTCCGATGTGAAAAAGCCGGTATCAAACACAGAGGAAACGAATACACTCGCCCTCGGTGTGGGAAATGCGAGAAGAAATGAAAACCATGGGTCCGCATTATGTAACTACAGTTAAAACTCAATCTAACGAAACCCGATTTTACAAAGTTCCTGATCTAGCGAAGAAATTTACATTCCCCGGCAACTGTCCATAGGGTTCAGTCTTGTCATCAACCCGAATTAACGAGACTACCTTGGCTCGATAACCAGATTTAGCGAAGCATTTCCTGAAAGAAATGAGCAAAAAGGTGGTGATTTCTTTTTAATTTTAGCTCAGACGGGTTTTTTTTTTTTATTCGAGCGTGCTCTGTAGCTAACGCTGTCGAGTTAAAACATGCAGCCGCCATAGTCACGGCATCAAAAGCGAAAAGTGACCGTCGGTGTCAACACGGGTGATGCAAAAAATCATCATCATGTGGTGACGTCACAGGTCACCTCAATAGCGGCGTCACATCACGTGACGTCACATTATTGCATCCTCATATGGCATCGTCGCTTGGTCATAGCCATAGGTGGGCCGATCGCGGAGGCGCGTAAGGTGCAGAAAACTTCCAACGCCTCCGATCCCAGAGGCAGTGCAAAACTACGCTAGGTGCAGAAAGGTGCAGAAATCTTTTGGGGGCGGGGAAATCAATACAACAGAGTGAGAATAAAAAAGAAAAAGGAGACGGCTTTCGCATTCGAGTCATCTTAGGCGATTGCATAAGGGACCCTGAGAGTTGTTTTGACGGAGCTACACGCTGCGCCCATGCACGAAACAACGGACTCAACTGTAGGTAGCGCTCGTATACGTACGAGATGGTGCTGGGTCGACGGTGCCTTTACGGTCACTGCTAATGCTCGCACAGGAACGCTATGGTGGTTGCTTTTGTTATTTGGTGGTTTATGCAAAAGGCGGCACTGATCGTCTCCTCGCAACTTTCTTACTGCGCCTGCTCGCACAATCACTGCATTCGTTCTTCCCGCATTTGGATGTCGGCGGACTATCATAGCTCGAAGTGACCACCTACCTGGTCTGCTTCGCCAGGACAAGGGAGGCTACATGCCCAACACGCCCGAGCGGACTTTTCACATGCGAAGGCGTTGGTTAGCGGCAGATACAGTGCCGCGCGTTAGCTCTTGGGTGTCGATAGGTGAAAAATTTAGGTTTATAAGGACCTAAAAATGCATTTCCTAATTTGACGAAATAATGCGAGCGTGGTCACCACTTCGTTAAATCGAGTTTCGACTGTATTCTTTTTGTTTTTATTTTATTTTGCCTTCCTTATTGATTCACGAGCCATAGCTCTTTTTATAGGAAACAAATCAAATAGAGCAACAGGAATCCGTATGTAATACTGGCCCTCTGAGCATCGCGCTCATATGAAAAAAAAAAAAAGAAAGCTGCCGCCCTTTATTTTATTTTTCTCTGTTTGGATTTTCTTTTTTTCTTGTGATTCAGTCTACAAAATTACGTCTAGATGCCTTTTTTATCACCTTTAGAAAATCTTTTTTTTTTTCTAGGTGCGAACACCACTCGTCTAAGTCAACACTCATCATCGCTGCTATTCAGCTGGGAGCCAGCAACATGTGTTCCAGGTCATGTTAGTGAAGTGTTTCGGCAGCGAAATCTAACGCGCAAGCCGCAAATAAATTTCGCCCGCCAGCATGACGCGGTCTCCAGTGCGCAAAACGGACAGCAGCGCTGTGGGCTCGATGCGATTTGCGCGTCATGTTACTCTGCTTTGCGTGCGGACTACCTTCGAGAGCGAAGGTTCGGCGTAAAACATTAAGTAGGTCCGGGTATGTATCACGGCGTTACGGCGTGAACAAAATTCTTTTTTTTTTCGCACTGCCGATGGCTTCTCGAAGCCTACGAACACACACACATGTTCAGACTCTTCAACTCGGGAATGTTGACAAACAGGAACAGCGACTTTTCGTGGCCCAGCTCGAACTGAAAATTATGAGCATTGAACCAAAGCAGCAAGCTGGGCGAGTTGGTAATTGAACATTTTATGAAATGACCGGCGCGACCCGGACGATGAACAAAAAAGGCTCGCGTCGTGTTCCCTTTTTGTTCTTCGTCCGGGCCGCGCTGCTCATTTCACAAAATGGGAATTGAACGTATACAGAAGTTGCAAAAAATGTCCTCGCGCAAGTTTTATTGGTGGCGATTTGCTTTCAAGTGGGATAAAGAGGGTGTGGGGGAGGAGGTTGGTGCATAGCAAAGGGAAAATGACGCAACGTTTTGTTTCTCCATCTTTACCGTGCAGTTCAATAAGAGAAGAAGGAGCAGACAAAGGAAACAATCTCGAAAAGTGGAAGGGTTCGTGCGAAGCAGGAACACTTCCACAGCCTATTTTCAAGGTCCCGAAAATAAAGAGCACATAGGTAGAAACAAATTTTTTTTTTGTTTTGTTTTCACCGGTGACATGTTCTTGATACCCAAGACTCTGTTCTTTTACCCCCCCCCCCTTCCACCTTATATTTTTATTTCTTTCGGTTAGTACGTGGTATACAACCTGCCATTGCCGTCACGCTATGCAGGTGCGTCCGGGTAGTGGTACGAGCACTCTCCACAAACTCGGTGGCTTTTGTAGTCGTCCGTTCTTTGTTTACTTGAAGTTTCATGTCTGAAGTGTCGAGCGTCGCCTCACTCTAAAGAGATTAAATTAGCTAGGCGAAAAAGACAGCGCTAGATGAAACAGAAAAAAAAAATTAGATGAAACACCGCGCATGGGGGCGAGTCACCGTCTTGAGTACTAGGGCTGGCTATATTCGATATAATAGAAGCCGTGCTATGGACACCCACTCAAGGAACTTTCGCTATCAAATGTCTTATTGCTAAAGCATGGTTATGAGTACTAGAAAAAAAAAGTTTTTTTTATTTTTACTTCGTGGTGTGCGAATTAAGCTACCCCCCTCTCGAAAATGCAGTTTGTTTCTCGTATGGGACAAGCCACTTGGTGACGTAACTGAGGCGCGCCGAAGAGTAAGCTGCTCACCTTTCGCTTGTTGCGGATGATGTTGGTGTCACGCACGGTCTCTGCGTTGCCCGGCGTACGCGAGTTACGCACAGCGCCACCGATGCGTCCGTACGTGTAGCAGATGACGCAAAGTGGCAGAAGGTACTGCAAGCCGACGAGCACGTGGTTGTACACTTTCCAGGCGAACGGCGGCAGTACCACGTTGATGCAGAAGGGCCGCGATATTTCGCCGGACACCGAGTCGTAGACGAGGATGACGCGCAGTGCGAGGGCGTACGGCAGGGCAGCCGCCGTCGACACGGCCCACACGACGCCGATGAGCACTTTAGCGTTGAATTTTGAGCAGCAGCGGGCGCGTAGCGGTGCTGTCACGGCGCGGTAGCGGTCCAGCGCTATGGCAGTCAGCGTGAATATGGACACGTTGACCGAGAGAACCTGTACGAAGGGGCAGAAGGCGCACATGAACTCGGGCAGCACCCAGCGCTGCAGCAGGGCCGCCTGGAACTGGAACGGGATGGAGAACAGTCCGATGATGATGTCGGCCACGGCCAGATTGGCGATGAAGAAGTTGGTGACGGTCTGCATGCGCCGTGACGAGGCCACGATCCAGAGCACCATAGAGTTCCCGGCGACGGCCACCAGCGAGATGAGTCCATAGCAGAAGGATAGGAGCACGATGATCTCGACAGGCACCTGGTACAGCTCATCGTCGTCGGACGTGGCATTGAGCGGCGACGCCGGCCCCAAAGTGCCGTTGCCGGCAACCGTCCCGTTGGCGGATTCGTGGTCCATGCTCGCGGCAGCAGCAGCGGCGGCAGCGGGAGAGGAACCAGAGGCGGGAAGAGCGAGCGCCCGGAGTTGGCGGAGGCACAACCGCGTGTGTGCGGCCCGCGAGGTCGATTGCGGGGCCCCGAACGTTCGCGCGCGCCCCGCACACCGACGCTGCGCGCCGCCCGTGACGTAGCCGCCGACGCAAACTCTCTGTTCAACGAGCATCCCCGCCTCCTCGTCGGCTCGCCTTTTTTCCCCTATAAGGCCGACGCTGTGGTCGGTGGCTGCCATGTGTCGCGTGCAAGTAGTGTGCACACGCAGCGAGCAAAGTTCGCATCATTGATCTTGCTCTAAAAAAAAAAACAATTAAGGAAAACGTGGTTTTCACGCTCCCTTTTGTAGAGCCGGAACACGGACAGCTGTATCTTTCAGTGTTGTACATGTGGAACTGTGTGGTACGGGTGTGCCGGTGCAGGAAGTACTGAATGATTATCTGTGTCGACTGTTGTCAGTTATAGGGTGAACTTAGTTTTTACGAAGCAGATCTAACGGTTGAGAGGAGATCCTACAGTACAGATTTTTATTAAAAATTCTATCACAGTCAGGCTTCTGTCGTTTTCGAACTCGAACTTTATGTGGAGGCGGATATACTTTACCTCAACTAAAATTACATTAACGCGACTAATTAGCAAACACTCGTTAATTAACTTTCCGATTATTGACTTGAGGTCAGTTGTTTTTAAAGTTAAAACTCGATCTAACGAATCCCGATTTTACGAATTTCCTGATGTAACGAAAAATTTCCATCCCCTGGCAGGTGCCCATAGGGTTCAATGTTGCCATCAACTCGAACTAACGAAGCTATTATGGCCCTAAACCCGATTTAACGAAGTCTCCTCAGAATAAAACATGAAGTGATATCTTTCCAGTTTCGACATACACTGCTTTTTGTTTTGTTTTTTGTTTTTTTTTTTTCATGTTCCGGGAGTGCGCTGTAACGCTGTTGCGTTAAAATGATATCGCTGCCCTATAGTCACGATCCAAGTTTTATTTCGACGAGGCTGCACGCCATGCCATTCACGGAACAATGGGCTCAACAGTCGGTGGCGCTTTTACGTACCAAATGCCGCTAAGGGCTGTGGCGGTTTGTTGTCCTTGTAAGTGGTCCTCCAGGACGGTGATTGCTTCCGTCATTTAATCGTTTACTCGAGAGATGGCACTAATCGTCTCCTTGCAACCTTCTTGATCTGCCTGCTCGTACAACCACTGCTTTCGTTCTCCCCGTCTTTGCATAGCGGCAGCTTCTCATAGCTTCACGTGACCGTCTACCTCGCGTGTATCGCCCGTACATGGGAGGCAGCATGTCCTGGCTGCTCCCGCGAACTTTTCACACGTGCAGGCGTGTGTAAGAGGCAAATAAAATGCTGCGGTACCCTTCGGAAGTCGATATGTTGCAATTTTATAATTAGAAGGGCCGAAAAATCCCTTTCTCGATTATGTGGACTTCCCCATTGAACGAATATTAATGAGAACTAACAGACAATAATGCCAAGGAAAGTACAGGGGATGTTATTTGTAGTAATTGGGATATAAATGTGAAGAAAGTAAAGTGGGCGAAAAGGTATCTTGCTGCCGGCAGGGACCGAACCTGCGACCTTCGGATAACGCGTCCGATGCTCTACCACTAAGCTACGGCGGCGGTCGTCCTCACACGTCCACTTTATGGGGTATATATGTGCATTTAAACCTAGGTGCTGCCAGCTGCCAGCTGTCAGTGGTAGAGCATCGGAAGCGTTATTAGAAGCTCGCAGGTTCGGTCCCTGCCGGCGGCAAGTTATCATTTCGTCCACTTTACTTTGTTCAGATTTATATCCTAATTACTACAAATAACATCCGCTATACTTTCCTTGGCGTTATTGTCCGTTAGTTCTCATTAATATTGTGTCTAACAACGAAAAATGAGCCCTTACAAGTAATCTTCTTTCAGATTTAACGAAATAATTCGAGCGCGGTCATCACTTCGTTGAATCGAGTTTCAACCCTGTTAGAAAGTTGTAGTGCGTCCCAGTTTATGGCATGCTCATTTTTTAGAAATCACGAAAGTCGCGCCTAATTTGAGACATTCATCACCGAATTTTAAGGGCGATATCGAAACTGACCCCGCCCGGCGCGCAGGAAACGCAGCCGCTCTGTTACGTAAGACCGGAACTACACATGACAAGCAAGTGACAAAATTTGAATCAAGGCGCGCCGAAGCAGAATCTGGTCAGGAAAATCGGCCAGCTTATTCCTCGAGTGCGATGTGTGGTGCTTATCTGTTTCTTATAAAGAGGCGCGAAAAACTATTTCGTCCATCTGCAAAAAGAAGCGCCGCAGTGGCTGCCCCTCAGTTTTATGCTTCACAGAGAAAAAAAAGGTTGATACTGCGGTTTTCTTGCGCACAGCTCGAAAGAAATAGATAAGCACCAAACACTACACGCAAAGGGAAGGTGATCAGCTGGTGAAAGTGAGATTACTTTTCGGTTTTCACGAAAAGATACGGCCGCGACGCGCCTTCATTCGAATTTCGTCACTGCTTGGCACGGGCAGTTCCGCTCTGACTTAACGGAGTGGTCGCGTTTCCTGCGCGCCGGGTACGATCAGTTTCGGTGTCACCTTTAAAATTCAATTATGAGTGTCTCAAATTACGCGCACCTTTTGTGATTTCTAAAAAAATTGGTATGCCATAAATTGTCATGCCCGACAACTTTCTAATATGAACAGCGGTCCTCAAGTCAGTAATTAAAAGGTTAATTATCGTGTTTTTGTTAATTAGTCGTAGCAGTGTCATTTCAGCTAGTGCAAAGTATTTCCGCCTCGACGCAGAGGTCGTGTACGAAAGTGACAGGAACCTTACTGTCATAGGATATTAAAAAAAAAAACTATTGTCTAAAAAGAAAAAGACACCTTGTAGATTGTATGTTGACACTTAACAAGGCGTCTTTCCCTGACACGGTGGTCTAGTGGTCTAGTGCTTGACTGCTGACCCGAAGGTCGCGGGATCGAATCCCGGCCGTGGCGCCAACATTTCGATGGGGGCAAATTTAGGCGCACGTTGCGGTGGTCGAAATTTCCGGAGCCCTCCACTACGCCGTCCCTCATAATCATACCGTGCTTTTGGGATGTTTTTTTTTTCCTCATAGGATTACTTTCGTTTTCCGTTATATTCGATATGCATCTCTGTCCCGGGCATGACTCAGCCGGCTGCCACACAGCCAGCCACACATGCTACAATGGGCTCAACGCGTAGAAATAAAATAGGGATGGAAAAAGTGAAATCACAAGGCAGAACGGGCGTGCGACTGCATGGCAAAGCAGGCTGGGAGGCAATTCGCAACTGATATCCCTCGTATAGGGACCAATCGATAGCTCATTTCCTCACGACATCACGTGAACGGACTGTTGGTGACACGAATTGTGCCGAAAAGACGGGAAACGCCAGGAGAGTTTAACGCGCTCGTTCTTTTATTTTCAGCGGTTGTTTAGGGGCCCTTTAACCACAAAAGAGAGACCGGCGAGGAAAATAAATACAAAATTAAGCACACAGCCTGTGAGCACGATTCACTGACGTAGGTATCATGAAGACATCCTAGTACGAGCGTTGCACTCCGCGCTCGCCAGAACGTGTGGATACGTGGATAAAGACAATATTTTCAAGCGGAAGCAGCTCGCGGAAAGGGAACTTCGTTTGGCCATGTGTAAGTGTGTCACTGCTATACATTGTTGAAGTCTGTCTATATTAGCAGGAAGCTATTCAGTTTGGTTGAAATCCGTATTCATTGTTTCGAACCATTTATTCGAATTTAACTGTAGAGTAACGACTTCCACCTGACGCCCAACGTATGTCCGTGCACGGCCGTGACGATAAATATGGAGTTGCATGTGAGAGGAAACAATTGCGGGATGATCTCCGCTCTAGGGCTATCTATCAACTGAAAGCTTTATTACTTGCAGACGGGTATACATGGTGTTTCAAGAAATGTGTCCGGAAATCCTCAACAGTAAGGGAAACAGAATATTTGCTTCCTCCCTTCATAATTACTTTTCCTTTAGCGCCAGACATTTTAAGACGGCTGGATACATCAATTACGGCAGTAATTAAATAAATTAAATTCATCAGCCTTTTAATTAGCGGACAAAGGCGGTCAGTTCAAAGGAAGAATTGAAGTCCTCCTGCGAACAGCCCATCGCCGTTTTGAGATTTTAAAAAAAGTGGCCCCTGGTAATTACCGCGGAGTAATGAAATTCGACTAAATTCGCCGGCGAAACGGAAGCAGAAGCGCCAATAAGTGCAACTGGCAGACGACCAGAATGACGCCGCTATTCACGACAACGATTGCAGTGGTGTTACTTTTTCTACATTCGTTAACGTACGTGCGCCATGCGGGCTATAATCCCAAGCGCAGCCAGCACACGCACGAAGCGAAGTCGACCTATGGTTGATATAACGACACTACCTCATTCTGCATCTCGCAAGAATATGGCCGTTGCGCTCTGCGCCTCGGTTTCGGTTTTGCTGGCGAAAGTGGTCAGATTTCTACATTCTGCTTAAATTACCAGCGGTCGTTTTTTGGAAATCTCAATTCGGCTATGGGTACTTCGCCAGAAGGCCTTCGATTCTCCCATTTTACCCGACCGTCTGTTTCTACCAGTTAAAAAGCTAATCAATTTAGTTTCTTTAATTACTGCCATTATAGATGTCTCTACTCATCTTAAGATGTGTGCCGCTGCAGAAAAACCAATTGTGAAGGCAGCGAACCAGTATCGCATTTCGCTTATTTTTGAGGATCTTGGCACACAATTCTCGAAAGGCCCTGTATATGCTCTTATACTATCAAAACGCGCTGAAAAGGCAGAACTTTATGGACAGAAGCATAAGAGAAACCCGCGCAGCTAAAAGCATTGTCTCGGTAACCCCAAGAGACATAAGCGTGGGAACATTGGACAAACTAAACAAAGCAAGGCAAAAAAAAATGTCGTCGTAAAATGAAACATGCGCGTGGTTGCGGACAACCTATGCAGCTTTCACTACAAGTCATTTATTTTTCCGATGACAGAACAGAGTGTTGGCCACGCAAGAACCACGACCTCTAGCCGTGTGAAGCCCTTCAACGAGCACCCTTCCCATGCGTGCGTAAAAATGATTGCGGTTTGTCTAAACCTATGATAACAGAAACATTCTGAACAATTGGCCACTCGGAAAAGGAATTTAATACAATATACGTAGAACGCCTTGAGAGCTTAGCTTGACAGCCGTTATGACTCCCTCTACGTCCTAGCATTCTTTCTTCGTTATAAATATTGTAGGCATCTATTATGCACTTCTTCCTCATCTCTGCGGTATTGTAATCATCATCACGCGTTTGCCTTTCATCATCATCGTCTTCGGGTGTGTGCTCTTGATCATCGTGGCCGTGGCGCTTGTTCACTCTTGACGTCGCGACCAAATAAACCTCGTTACGACTGAGACGTCATACAATATTGCTTTCTTCACCGCAAATTTGTAGTCGTGCTTGAGTCTTATAAGCAGAGCCTCCGGCATGTGGAAACAAAGAATCAAGTGAATAACTCGCACATGAAATCACGCCCTTGATGTGTTATGTGCAACAACCGAAGATTGCGAATTTCCAGACCATAATTCTCTGTCGTTGTCTCCTTGTTCCAGACTCCCTTGAAATGCTGGGCCTGCATTTCGACGTGGGCAAAATGCGAAAACGCTCGTGCACTTAAATTTGGGGCGGGCACTGAAGATCCCGAGGGCTGTCAGAACTATTTTCCGGAGTCACCTGCTACGGCGTATTAACTCAGATTTATATCATTGGATTCGTAACGTAAAACGACAAAATTTCATTCGTTATTTGTTTCTAGGCTAGAATCCTTCTCCTTTCGATAACAATTTTTCCTGCTGTCTTCAACTATCCAGTGCGTAAACCTGCGCCACTTGATACAGCTTGCTTGATCACTAATATCACCGGTTAGGCGTAAGCAGCCTAACCGTTGATATTAGTTGGAACAGTACACCGCTCGGGCACCTTGCGCCTTTGTATCCAATACGGAACACTGGGCCGCACTGCACTCTTAAAAAAAAAAAGGTTGTAGTACTTACTAACTTCGGTTTACTAACTACTTGTCGCATATGTTACTACCCTGTTAGTAAGTACGGTTAGTAACCGTTACTACCCTCGCCGTTACAAACGCACTTAGTACGGTTACTACCCTTCTCGTTGCTCTAGTAAAATAGGTAGTAACGGTTACTACAAAAAATATTAGTATAGTAGCCGTGATCCTTTCGCCTCTCTTGTTTTTATAACGGTCAAATTCGCGAGTATCTACATTGCGATATATCATTAGGTAATTATGCACAGTATGTCATGAATAGAGGCCGGATTTTCAGGCATTAAAAAGCGCGTTTTAGGCGACAAAATAGGCAGGCAAAACAACGTTTTAGGCGTCCAGCGCTGTAAATATAGGCACAGTAAATATTTGCATAAATGCGAGTAAATTCAGAATAAAGGTGTGCGGGATATGTGCCTACAACAGGAAAGCAGGAAATATTGTTTATGATGGCACAAGGACGCCAACAGTTGCACATAGCCGTGCAATTGTGCTTTTTCCCGCAATGGCTGGCAGAACGAGGTCTCTTCTTTTATTGTGTAGCATGCTGAGTCAAGCGTCCACTGTCGAATCAACACACTCCTGGGTGTCTTTCTTTTCGGCATGGCTGGGAAGGGCAGACAGCCAGAGCGCTAAAAGACTACAATGGAGAGAATCCTCGTATTGGCCGGGTCGAATCGCCTAGGGACGATTTCTCGGTTTTGGCTTAAAAAGTAAATTAGAAACAAAACAAAAGCGGCATGCACACCTCATGTTTCCTTGTTCCATTGCTCTCCGCGGTTTCTCATTCGCCAACCGCTCGCCCCATGTGAGCGCGGCGGCGTATGGTGGCCGGCTCGTCCTATTGCACTGCTGCTAGCAGTTGTTTTCCGGAAGTTAGTTGAACTATAGGACTAGGTTGAACCATATAGAACTCCGAACAGCCACTTTTGCTCGGTAAATTGATTAACGGTCTCAAACTGCATTAGAAAGCGATACTTGAGGCTAAATAATGTTCATATAGGCTCCGATTTTGAAAATTGGCATTTCTAGGCACTTATAGGCATTTAGGCAAAAACGCCAAAAATATGTGTTTATAGGCACTATAAAAACGCTATAAAAGCCCTTCTGAACCTCTAATTCATGCTCATATGTCAAAGTGTGGCGATAGAAATTCAAGGTGAAAACTAGGCATTTGCCTAAAATCCGGTCTCTAGTCATGAATCAGAACAGCACACATACACATGACAAGGCTACGCGACACGTATAATTCATAAGCGGTTCCAGGAGTATATATAGCCCTACCCCTGGGGTACGCCGCGGGTGCCGGTGAGCAGCTAGGCTTTAGGATAGATAGTTTAAGTTATGCGCCTATATTAAAGACGATAGTCTTTCTTGGGGAACTTAAACGCAGAAATTTTGGTCTGTCTTTCTGTCTTTCTGTTTGTCGGCACGTCCCTCGATTCAGCCACTCGGCCAAAGTTGAACCACTTGCCCAAGGGCCAGCCGTCTTGAACTGGTATGGCTGTTCATACTTGTGAACGTTGTCGATCAAAAAGTAAATATCATGCATATCTGAGGTGCAACATCACTAGGTAAGTATTAGGTGGCGTGTTCCTTTAATAGAAAATGCATACATACGTAATTTTAAGGACCCTAGTTTCTTTAAGCTGCGCTGAAAATGCATAAGAATGGAAGCTTGAGCGAGTTGGTATGCGTTCAGCTTTGTTGAAACAGCGCTCACTAGACGACGACGAAGTAAAAGAAGGCACAGGACAGGCGCTGCCTGTCCTGTGCCTTCTTTTACTTCGTCGTCGTCTAGTGAGCGCTGTTTCAACAAAGCTGAAAATGCGACTGCGCTGAAATTTGCCTTCCTCCGTGCCCTTCGCACGAGCTCATTGTTGTGTTTCGGTTTCGGTTCTGTATTGTACTGTACGAATGCCATGGGTTGGTGTTGAAAAACTTTAGTTTTGAGAAGGCCAAGAAGGTGAAAAAAAATATTTAAAAATGAAAAAGCAGCGTTGTGGGCGGCCTTCAGGCTGCCGGTTGTGGGCGCCGCTCTGGCGTTCCTGTTTTACTCAGGCGACGTGTAAATAAAACAGTGTGTGGAGAGTACTCGTTGAGTGCGGACGTTTCTCTGCTTCAGCGCTTCGCGCCAAACCGCGTTTTCGGGCTGGCTGGCGTCCCCGCCGGTCGCGTTGGTCACCGCCGGTCTTCGCCTGCTGCTGCGCCGGGACTACCAGCACGCAACACAGCACTCATGTTTCCCGACGTATTGCCAGATGGCGTCCATATCTCACACAGCGCCTCTTCTATCGTCTTTACACGACATTTGCAGCGAAGCACGCAGATACGCGGCCAATTTTTTATATCGCGTACAATTTTATTAAGTGTGCGAGGTAACGTAGCGTAGGACTTTTAATCAAGCATATTAAGACAATCAATATGTTATGCCTATTTTGCGTAATATCGTCTCAACATGGCCTAATATGCAAGACCCAGGACGGGGTGCCAAGCTCATTAATATCGCCTCAATGAACTTGAATGGATCTCCGTGCTAGTGAATAGGTTGTAAAAAGCTCGTAATATTAACTTCTAAGAATCGTTTAGCAATTTCGTTTAGCAGGTGCATGGCAAAAAGTTAGTAACGGTACGCAAGAGGTAGTAACCGTTGCAACTTTTAAGTGTCTGCTAACGTAGGTAGTAAAAGGTAGCAAAAAGTTAGTAATGGTCCAAGAAAGCTAGTAACAGCTGCTGTTACTAACTATTTGCTCGTGGTTACAAGCTTTTTCCTAACTTCGTTTTTTTTTAAGAGTGTGCTTGTCAGCACTCACGCTTGTCAAGCGCGCCTCGCAAGCATGGATGGGCTGAGGAGAACTTTCTGTGTTCGCCTGTGCGCAGGTATGCAATGTCTTCCTTGTCGCAAAGGGTATTCGCGTGTGCCAGGTACTAAACTGCTCGTGAGATATGATCAGGCTGTGCATAGAGTATTCGCCACTTTCGCGTGCGGGTATCAATGGGAACCAGCGCGCAGGGGTAACTTGTTTCTCCCTTCGGTATCTCCTGGGATAATGCATTTGTTTGTACACTAACTTACGCCTCGGTTTCCATATAGGCGTGTTTCTGATAAATGTACCGTGCTTGTAATCAGCCAAGCGATTTTAAAAATACTGCTTTATTGTTAATTTCGAGGCTCTGACGTACTAATGTTTGAAGTTCAAAAAGCTTTTCGGAAAAAGACGTAATTATATTCCCATTTCATTCCGTGCATCATCATCAGCCTGTCTACGCCCACTGCAGGGCAAAGGCCTCTCCCATGTTCCGCCAATCAACCCGGTCCTGTACTTGCCACGTTACATGCCACGTTATACCTACAAACTTCTTAATCTCATCTACCCACCTAATTTTCTGTCTTCCCCTCACGCGTTTGCCCTCTCTTGGAATCCAGTCAGTTACCCTTAATGACCACCGGTTATCCTGCCGACGTGCTACGTGCCCGGCCCATATCCATTTCTTTTTCTTAATTTCAACTATGATATCCTTAACCCCCGTTTGTTCCCTGACCCACTCTGCTCTCTTCCTGTCTCTTAAGGTTACACCTATCATTTTCCTTTCCATCGCTCGCTGCGGCGTCCTCAATTTAAGTTGAACCCTCTTTGTAAGTATCCAGGTTTCTGCTCCGTAGGTAAGTACCGGTAAGATGCAGCTGTTATATACCTTCCTCTTGAGAGATAGTGGTAGACTACCATTCATGGTTTGATAATACTTGCCGAATGAGCCCCATCCCATCCTTATTCTTCTAGTTATTTCACTCTCATGGTTCGGCTCCGCGGTTACTACCTGTCCTAAGTAGACGTACTCCTTTACAACTTCCAGCGTCTCGCCACCTATCGCAAAGCGCTGTTCTCTGCCAAGATTGTTCCACATTACTTTAGTTTTATGCATATTAATTTTCAGACCTACTCTTCTACTTTCCGTATCCAGTTCAGTAATCATGAGCTGTAATTCGTCTCCCGCGTTACTCATCAATGCAATGTCATCAGCGAATCGCAGGTTACTGAGATACTCTCCATTAACTCTTATCCCTAATTCTTCCCAATCTAGGGCCCTGAAAACCTCCTGTAAACACGCGGTGAATAGCATTAGAGAGATCGTGTCTCCCTGTCGTACGCCCTTCTTTATTGGGATTCTGTCGCTTTCTTTATGAAGGACAATAGTGGCTGTGGATGCGCTGTAGATTTCTTCCACTATGTTTATATAGGCTTCGTCGATGCCCTGATTCCGCAGTGCTTGCATGACTGCTGATGTCTCCACCGAATCAAATGCCTTCTCGTAATCTATGAAGGCTATGTATAGGGGTTGGTTGTATTCCGCGCATTTCTCTATCACCTGATTAATAGTATGAATATGGTCTATTGTTGAGAAGCCTGTACGAAATCCTGCCTGGTCCCTTGGTTGATTAAACTCTAATGTCGTAATAATTCTGTTAGCAATTACTTTTGTGAATAGCTTGTAGACAATGGACAGTAAGCTGATGGGCCTGTAATTTTTCAGGTTCTTGACGTCCCCTTTCTTATGGATCAAGATGATGTTGGCATTCTTCCAAGATTCTGGTATCCTCCCTGTCATTCCGTGCAAAAGGCGCTTAATTCCATTCTCATTCCATTCCTCTAAGCTTTGTCCCCATTCCATTCCGGGCTCGCGAAAATGTGGAATGATTCCGGAGTCATTCCAATTCTGGTGGGGCAACTCCGCAACACTGGTGGGAAGCATTAAACAACACACTCTTTGCACTATTAGCACTATGTGATGACTGGTTGTTATTTTACTCTTCTGCCACGCTATATTACATATGTTAACACGATTCCTTGCCCGACATGACGCCTGTATAGAGTATTCTTGCGAAGGAGTTACAAGCACCAGCGTGGCACTGTGGTGGAATACCCGACTGCCACGCAGAGGGCGCGGGTTGAAATCCCATCCGATCGTAGAAATTTGTTTCTCATGTAATTTTTTCTTATATCACGCGATAGCGGTCACGGACACCGGCAGCGGCGGACAACTATGGCGCCAAAATCAGCTGTTGTGATCTCATAACAGCTTTCGCTTTAACAAAATTCGGCGCGGACAATGCCCTCTCTACGCTGGCCTGCGTGACAGGCGCGAAAGTCCAATTGCGTTAATATACACATCTGTGGTTGCGACTGTTTTCGTTTTTGGCACAATTTCAACATATCTTTGCTTTGAAATTCCTGTCTGAGGTACGCGCTAATACTGTACCCTTAGATATTCTCACATTGCATGAGCTCAGTTGCTCCGGACTGCGAAATTTTCTCGTGAACCGAAAAACGATTGAAAAAATTTTGGTTTCACTCCGGAACGAAATAATAGATAAACATTCGGTTACGTTTTCATTCCGGTCGAAAATATCGTTTTTTATCGTTTTTCGTTCTCGGTTATCGTTCCGTTCCGACACCCTGAATTAGCCATCTCGTAAAGTAACTGAATTACAGCGAATGTGAACGGATATCCAGTGTAACCATTAGCTTAGAAAATTGCCTAAAATGTAGCTGATTGCGAGTGATGATTGCATGTAATTCGTTAAAGAATTTCTAAATTGAACCGATAATCCTTTGATGATAACGATGATTATATGGCGATCCTCCCCTTCGAAGGCGGAGAGATAGTAATATGAACCCTGACATTATTTCAGAAGTGAATGTGCCCAAAAACTCCTCCCTACGATGCATTTATTCGAACGGTTGACGCTCGCATACTGGGCATTGCTGAGCTATTCGCTGGCTACGAAACTCAGCGGCTTTTGAAAGGCGGTAATAGCAATGTGGTGATACATTTTAAGTGCGAAGCATTTATTTTCGAACCATACGCACTTAGACTGTTTCTATCTATCTATCTATCTATCTATCTATCTATCTATCTATCTATCTATCTATCTATCTATCTATCTATCTATCTATCTATCTATCTATCTATCTATCTATCTATCTATCTATCTATCTATCTATCTATCTATCTATCTATCTATCTATCTATCTATCTATCTATCTATCTATCTATCTATCTATCTATCTATCTATCTATCTATCTATCTATCTATCTATCTATCTATCTATCTATCTATCTATCTATCTATTTCATTCATTGCGTCACAGGTCATTGTCTTGCAGGGTGTCGTGTTTACATAATCGTGATTGGGGACAAATAAAGAATAGAATGTGTTGAAAAGAATTGTTGCAAAACATGTCGCTTATTGTTGTGACCGGGTGTTTGGATACGTGGTGCTGAGGCCGCCGTGAAGGAATAGGAGAGGCCTTGGGGCCCGACATTCAGGACGTTTACAGCCTAGGGCCTGTGCTTTCATTATGCCGTTAGTCGTCGACAGAAAACTATCATCATCATGAACCGACACGCGCTCTCTTCGTCCTCTTCTTGCAATGACTCTGATGCAACATTCTTATGGGCAAAAGAACGTGTACAGAGGAAGAGAAAGAAAGAGAGCGAGAGAAAATTGTTGGCGAAAAAAAAATTCTTGGCTAGGCGGGATTTGAACCCGCGTACCCGCGATTCGAAGGCGAGCGTCGTAACCACTCGGTTATCTAGGCACGCTAGGAGAGCATAGCATAGCCTTGTGTAGTTTAGTACAGCAAGGAGGTGGGAAAGGGAAGTGAGGTTGAGGAGGAGGGAGAGGAGGCGAGAGATTAAAGTGTGGCATAGAAAGAAAGGGAAAGAGAGAAAGTTAAGTAAAAACTAGTCACGTGACATGTACCCTCAGAAACCACGTAACAACTAACAACTAGTGACGGGACATGTTCCCGCCAAAACCATGTAAAATCACGTAACCATTAGTCACGTGACATGTTCCCGCAATAGCACGTAAAATCGAGTAACAACTACTCACATGACATGTTCCCGTAAAAACCACATAAAATCACGTAACAACTAGTTCTCGCCAAACGACAATAAACCCTGTAACAGCTGGTCACGTCACGTGACATGTTCCCACCAAAACCACGTAACTACTCACGTGACATGTACCCGGTGTGCCACCCCCTGGCTACGCCGCTTCACGGGACACAGAAAGAGACAAAACGAAACGTTACCGACAACGGATCGTTTAATGAAACAACGCCGACCTTATGTAGATCAGAAACATGTGTGCACCGTAAAGCAACAACAAAATAAGATGCTAGAAAACACAGCACAACATTCAATAAGAGTGCGCAACAGGTGTTAGATAAACGCCCGAAGCCGATTCTTGAAGCATCGCATAGCCACTGCCTCTACAATCTCTCTCTCCAGCTGCCCATAATCTCAGTCTGAAATTATCGGCAGCTGGAGAGATAGATTGTTCAGATGGATGCTTCAAGGATGGTGACTGCGTTAGTTCGCCGTCAGTCTCAGTTACCCAGAATGAACTTATGTTCCTTTCCACGTGATTCTAAGCGTTCGGATCTTCTCTTGTCATCAGGCGTTCATGTAACACCTGTTGCGCACTCTTATTGAATGTTGTCCTGTGTTTTTATCGTCTTATTTTGTAGTTGTTTTAAGGTGCAAACCTGTTTCTGATCTACAAAAGCTCGGCGTTGTTTCATTGAACGATCAGTTGTTAGTAACGCTTCGTGTTGTTTCTTTCTGTGTACACTGTGCTTTTGCGGTTACTTTTTCTAATCACAAATCACCAACTGGCATACATCCACCCTCTTCTGAACGACGATTATTGTTATGAGGCAAAAAGACGCCCTTTTTACTCGATATTTTTTTTTTCTTTTATGTAAGGTGACGATTATTGTTCCGCGGCGGACATGCTTCCCAAATACTCGATTTTTTCTTAGAGTGCAGTCATTACCCGCCACAGTGGTCTAGTGGTTATGGTGCTCGACTGCTGACCTGCGGGTCGTCGGATCGAATCCCGGCCGCGGAGGCCGCATTTTCGATGGAGACGAAGATGCATGAGGCCCGTGTGCCTAGATTTAGGCACGCATTAAAGAACCCCAGGTGGTCGAAATTTCCGGAGCCCTCCACTGCGGCGTCTCTAAGAATGACATCGTGGTTTTGGGACGTGAAACCCCAACAGTTATTAGAGTGCAGTCCTTCCCTTTTTTCTAGGCCGCCTCGGCAGAGGTAGACGCAGTTTCTTCAACTATTTTGATCCGGACCATCAGCAACCATCACACTTGATCCTACATGCCAAGAGATGCCAAGTAACCGCATCTACTGTGTGCCCCATTGCACGGAAAGGGCTTCATAGGAGACATATAGGAGAAGACAGCCACGATAGATAAGAGGCTCAGTGCTGTCATCATGTCGCGAAGTGGCAGCTACAGATTACAAAAAAAAACGCGCCAGTGGCAGCGAGTTTTCAGCTTACCGCACAACCACGGCTCGGCGCGATAATATAGTTGGTTGCCATGTTGTAAGACGCGTAGCGCCACATACGTGCCGTGAGACAACCGAGTACCAGCTAGCCCAAACGGACACCCTTATAAGCTGAGGACATTTTCTAGTGCAAAAACAAAATAGTTTACCTTTTATATACGCACAGTGGAAATCTTCAAGACTGTTTCCAAAAGCGACCGTGAATGACACACCTCCTGCTCGAGAACATTTGCTTCTCAAATACGGCAGCAAGCCAGTTTATATTTATATCAGCATCTTATCGCAATGTATTGGCAAGGCCTGCGGCCTATTCACAATGGATGGAAGGATGGATGCTTTGATCGTCCCCTTTATAACGCGGCAGTGACAAGCGTGTCACCAGGCTCGACATATAAAAAAACGTTTTCCTTTTTTTTTTTCATGTTGACCTAATACCTCTATTTCCGTCAAATCTACCTTACTACATAAAAAAAAAAATCACGTAAATTCACAGCCCAGTTCTCTGCCCTTTATGGCAGAATGTCTTTATTTTTCCCACTACTTATTTTTGTCATTTCTCTCTAATTTTCTGCCACATATACTCTAACCCTCTCTTACTTATTTCTATCGCGGGCGTGTCCAGCTTTCCATTGTTGTCCCTAAAACCCAAGGCTTCATGTAGGCTCGTGCCCAAACGTACACCTGGCTTGATATCTCCACATTCAATCAAAACATGCTCCGCCGTTTCCTTATCTTCCCCACAGCATGCGCATTGTTCTTCTTTACTGAATCTCGCTTTATAACTACGCGTTCTAAGGCAACCCCATCTAGTTTCAAACAGTAAAGCGCTTCCCCTTGAATTATTGTAAAATGCCTCCCTCCTTATTTCATTTTGGCCCTTTTGGTAGTTACTCAGAGCCAGTTTTTTCTCCATAGCTGCCGTCCAGTAAATCCTCTCAGCATCTCCAACTTTTCGCTTAACGCTCTTTGTTGACATATTGCTTATACTACCAGCCGTATATTTACTAGTGAGCCGCCTAGTTCTTTTTCTCCACTGTGTGTCCACACTCTTCCTATACAAATAACGGAACACCTTTTCTGCCCATCTACTCTACTTCATATTCCTCAGCCTCTCTTCGAACCTTATTTTGCTCTGAGCTTCCCCGCCTCAAAACCTGCCCATCCCATATCGCCTTTACAGCCTCATTTGTCGTCTCCCCGTGAGCACCCAACGCGAGGCGTCCCACAGTCCTTTGATTTACATCCATTCACGATTGCAAATCTGCCCTCATGCGCACCACTGAGTTCCCAAATGTAAGCCCCGGAACCATTACACCTGTCCACGGACCTCGAAGCACCTCGTACCTATTGTATCCCCACAACGCTCTGTGCTTCATTATTGCAGCATTCCTCTTTCCTTTTGCTGCCAAGGCTTTTTCCTCTACCTCCATGTATCTATCACACTCACTGACCCATACTCCGAGGTACTTGTGTTGGCTTACCCTCGGTATTTCTTGGCCATGTATTGACACCGCCTGATCACAGGGATCATTGAATACCGTCAATCCAGCCCCGCCACGGTGGTCTAGTGGTTATGGCGCTCGACTGCTGACACGAAGGTCGCGGAATCGAATCCCGGCCGCGGCGGCTGCATTTTCGATGGAGAGGAAAATGTTTGAGGCCCGTGTACTTAGATTTAGGTGCAAGTTAAAGAACCCAAGGTGGTCGAAATTTCTGGAGCCCTCCACTACGGCATCTCTCATAATCATATCGTGGTTTTGGGACGTTAAACCCCAGATATTATTATTCTTAATGCCACCAATCCGCACTTCGTTACACAAAATCCTAGTCCAAGAGCTTCACCTTCCCTTCCGCATATATCCGCCAGCCGCTGTTTATCATCTCGACTGTCCGAAAATAAGACAATATCATCCGCATAAAATAAGCCTGGAAGCTTCTGCTCAATCATCACGCCGCCCTGTTTGTGCGACAGATTAAAACCAATGTTGCTACCTTCTAGCGCTTTTGTAGCGTTAGCTACACTGGCCTAGCCGAGCCAGTTTCGCGTGGCTCCTCAAGAGCCGTGCTGCGCATGCGCGAGGATCAGTGATGTCACACAGCTGGCGCATCGGAGCCGGCACCTCCCGCGCACTTCGCCGCTGTCGCCGGTCTGCGCTTTCCAGAGGAGTGATGTCGTATAGCCGAGGTAGACGTACTGGCGCCGGCGCGCGCGCAGCTATTCGCCTTCGCTGTGCATTCGCCGTCTGACACTGCGCTGGAGCCGCTTGATAGCGCCACTGACTGGCGTTTGCCCGTGTGGTATACCCATGGAGAAGGAGAGCGCAAATGCTGCTCAACGGCGCAGAAGAGCGGAGAAGCTTAACTCATCGGATCCCGAAGTAGTTGCCTGGAAAAATAAATATACATGTGCCACGTAATATGTATACCATGTGTGTGTCATTGGAGCAGCAGTAAGTATGATAATCAAGCTAATCCTAGACAATCAGGAAAGCTAAGAACAATCAGCTGAACCTTTGTTAAAGCTACGTTATCCTGGCACAGCCGAGCTAAGCCACTGCAACATTTTTCCATACTCACTATGTACAACATGAATAACAGCGGGGACAAAGGACATCCCTGTCTCAGCCCCTTGCTAATATCAACGTTCTCTTTGATACATATTCCTTCCCATTCTATGTAAACTGTATTTTCTCGGTATATCTCCCTAAAACGCTTTATACAGTCGTCGCCTATTCCAATTCCTTTCTATATATCCTACAAAATTCCCTGATTAACGTTGTCGTACGCCCCAGTGATGTCTAGGAAAGCCACGTACAAGGGCCTATTTTCTATTTTAGATATTTCTATACACTGAGTGAGAACAAACAGGTTACGTAACCGCCTGTCGACTCAATATCCATTCTGAAGTTCTCCCAAAATATCGTTATGTTCTGCCCATGTTTCTATTTTCATTTTTACTGCTTGCATCGCCAACCTCTATACTACTGTTGTAATGGTTAGTGGGCTATACGAGCGAATCTTATCCTTTCTCACTTTTTCTCACTTACCTTAAAGGTTTTGTTCTCTCAAAAAAGGGTTTTGTTCTCTCTCTCACTTACCTTTATAGATTTAGTTGATTCTACTTTTTTGCCAACTTTCCGGTATTTGTCTGTCTTGTAAGCATTTTTCTACGGCTTTCAGCAGTGTTTCTTTAGTGTTAAGCCCTATTTCGTTAATGAGGCTAACGGGAACCCCATCTAAGCCTGCGGCAGTGCGCTTTGGAATGTTTCCTTCGGCCTTTTTCCAGTTGAAATTCTTAAGTACTAGCTCTTGCTCGGTTGCTCTCTTCGCCACACTTTTACTCACCGGGGAAATCTTGTGGACGCTCTTTTTCAACGATTCGGCTGTTACCTTTCGGATGTAACCAATGTTACATCGAGCTATGGCAGCGCCGCCACACGACAACCTCCGAAAACGGTGGTCCGGTGGTTGAACGAATACTTGCCTGGCGAAAACGTGCGAGCTGTGTTTGGTCATCGTTGTCTTTCGCGACTTCTCGCACGTTCGCCAAGTGAATTAGGAACTCCACATCCATTGCGCTCTCACCCGACAGAAGAATGCCTACTCCGCACCAGTTCTCCATAACATATCTCAGACGTCTCTACACTGACTTCAGCTGCTACAAACACGAAGCTCGCGCCGATGTCTGGGGATTCCACAGGCAACATCAAGTTGTCTGACGCTAGTAGAGGCACGAGAACCCAGCATTAATATGATTCGAAATGGGGAGATCTATCGGCACCTCTTTCGCCTAGTCACGAAGCACCCTTCACATCCACTCATGTCACAAATTGAGAACCATCCCGGAACGCAAATACACTGTGTGTACCAACAGTTCATTTCACAGCTTCCAGCGTCGACACATTGGCCACCGGACTTAAACTATAGCTCCCCTGGTTGCTGGAGCTACCAACTGCTGAAACGTCAATAGAAGGACTTCACAGTAAGCATGACGTACCATCCGTTGCCGCACTGCAGTTAGCCTCACAATACCTGTTTAACAGGTACCAAGGCTACACGCACGTGACTGATGGCTCCGTCACCAAGAGACTGTGACATCAGCATTTATCATTTCGGAGTTACATGAAGAATATGCGCGTCGGCTCGGTCATCTTTTTCTTCAACAACATCGGAGCTTGAAGCCATTTTGCTAGCAATCAGCTTTATTAAACTATCAAGGACGCCAAGAAGGTGGGTCGTCATCACGGATTCCCTGGCGGCTCTTGCATGTGTGGAAAATGCTACTTCATGAAAAATAGATATAGGTATAGTATACACTGTCTTCCACAAGCTACAAAGTCAAAACGTCACGTGGTATTTCAGCGGGTTCCTAGTCAATGCGGAATTAAGGGAAATGAAATGACAGTTGAGTTGGCAAAAGCTGCTCATCATTATACACAAATCCGCCTCATTCCTATATCACAATGCGACATACATAGCATATTACGAAGAGTAAAGCGTGAATTATGTTTGTCAACCTGGTTCTCAGACAGCAGACAGGAATCTATCTTATACGCTGTTGACCCTAATCTTGAGTGCCAATTAAAACCTCATCTCCCACGATGTATCGACATACACATGGATCGCCGAAGTCTCGGAACTGCTTACACAAAGCACTTTTTATTCCGAATTCAGCGTGCGCCACCGTCAACATGTTCGTGCGGCCACGACGACGAGGATGTGCATAATCTGTTGCTCGACTGTCCCAAGCACGACACACATAGACAGCGACTCGAACAGGAACTCCACTCGCTGGACTCGGAGCAAAAGTTTTCATTGGCGAAATTACTAGGCCTACGGCCATATCGGATAAATCGCAAAGCAATGAACGTGCTTCAACGTTTGTTTGAGGACACTAATATTTGTGATGAATATTGAGCGGACGACATTGAAAGTGTGCACTGCGATGTTATGTGTGACCTGTTCAAACGAGGACTTCTGAACTTACCAAATGCAGAACTGTGTATATGTATATGTGACGCTATGAATGGGAGAGGTGCTGTGGCACAGGCGCCATACTTTTATTCCATTCACGCGCACTTCTTCATCCTCGGCTTCTCCTACCATGGCTTCATACGTCACATGATTCCCCCTCCCCCCGAAAGAAGGCGTGAGTTACAACAAAAAAAATGAAAGAGGGGAGTCTTATACGAGAAAACAGGTCAATAGTTTCATAATCCAGGGGAGTTCCGTAACCTCGCAAGAACTTCAGGGGAGAGTGCAGCAGTCCGGTGACATCGAGAACAGCTCTGGTGGGCGAGGCTGGCTGTTGCGTCCCGGACAACATACCCATGCCCTGCGCATGCGTACTGATGAAGACACGGGTCGCAGATATGTCAGGGCTGAATAATACTGGAACACCTTGTTGGATCGAATCTCAGTATGCCGTAGGCGTCGGGTTGTTTGTCGTGGCTGATACAAACTCGTGGCTTCCACTTTGTGTCCGCGTTGACAGAGGCTGATGGCGCGATGTCCGACTTCTTGCGGAGTATAAGGGGTGATTTCGCTTCGTTCTGGGCGTTTCTTGCGGTGTTGCCGTAATTGTAAGCGTAGGCGCATTCTTGACCTGTGGTGCAGAAGGCGTCTCTGGCGACGTTTCTTGATGCGATGATGTGTTACATCTTGAATTTGCCTTCGGTTTAAACACCTTGTTTTCTGATGTCCTTGGAGCCATGAGTGCGTTTCCGTTGAAGTTTTCGTTCGGTCGTTGCCTTGGTTGGAGTCTCTTTTGGTGTCGCTTACGTTTGTTGACTTGCTTCTGCTGGCCTTGCTGATGGTGCTGTAGAAATCTCGGATGGGCTGCATCGTTGAATGAGCATACACTGTTTGTAGTCTCAGCATAATTTACTGGTGGGATGTAAGCGTGCTCCGTGTCAATAAAAGCAGCAGCCGCCTTTCCGTTTTTATCGTTCAAACTTGTATTGAATAGCGACTCCATAGTGCTTCGACTTCGGTTGGGTCAACACCTGACGACGACATCGCAACAAACATGGTTTGAGCTGGTTCTGATTCCGAGTGTTTGTCTCTTTGTGGAACAATTGAGCTGAAGACATCTGACGAAAGACTCTGTTCTGGAAGGTCGCGACATGGTTTGGTATTGTGCGGATTCACCAGCTCGTCCAGAGCGAGTGTAACGATCTTTTGAGGTGGGTCGTCAAGATCATCGGTACTATTGACGTCAGGTGATGTCAAGCCACCTTGTGGGCCTTGTATGCGACACGAGGTGTCACGTGCATCTGGGGCTTCAGTAATGGCTTGGAATCTATCGGGTAGTGAGGAGGTATGCAGCGGCAATTTTCGCGCTGAAAGGAAACCTGGTGGAGCGTCGGATCTTGTGGGAAATCGTCTTGGGTGATTTTCAGTCAGCTGATGCTTTGCTTTGTCTTGTGAGAATGGCCGATTCATGCTCGGTGTTAGAATGCATGAAGACTGCTTGTGAAATTGAGGACTGAGTGCGAATGTCCGCAGATGGCGCGTTATAAGCAAGTCTTCATCGTAGTCTTTGGATCGGGTGACCATCTCTTCTTTGATTTTTGTCCACGACTCATTGTTTTCGAAGATGTGCGTGAGATAAAATCGGAAGGCCTCACCGCTGACGTATTCGTTGAAGTTGGTGACCATCTTCTTTTCCGACCATGATGCAGCGGTAGCGTGGAGCTCGAATAGGTCGAACCAGTCCTGCACGGGTCCATCGTCCGCTGATCCGGTGTACTTGGGGATGTCAAGGTCAGTTGATGGTTCGGCCATGATGCATATCGCTCTGTGCAGCAGGCTCTGCTTCGGTGGTCTGCATGTGGTCAAGGTGTATTGCTGATGGCTTTGCTGGTGATGTGCGGCTGATGAGTCGGCTGCCAGGTGTCCATCCTGTCGACTTGTGTGACGCTATGAATGGGAGACGTGCTGTGGCACAAACGCCATATTTTATTCCATTCACGCGCACTTCTTCATCCTCGGCTTCTCCTACCATGGCTTCATACGTCACATATATATATTCTTTTTGTCTCATAATTTGTTTTCTGTCCTAACAACCAAGTGGAAAACGGTAGTCGTCGCCAAGAAATGGCGACAACTCCTTCATTTATTTTTTATTTCAATGAAAAAGAAAGGATTTTGTTGCTACAACATGGTGGCACCTCTGCACTTCAGTGAAAAGTTGCAGAGTGCAAGAGCAATCACATGTGCTCCCTGTCACAATGCTCCAACGGTACAGTGAAAGGCGTCGCAAGGTTTCGTAGTTTTCCTTCGGACAGGCGACGGAAAAAGCAATGGGCTGTCAAAGTACGCGTGGGGAAGCCTCTAACAAAGAAAGCGGTGATGCACAGCGCACATTTCCAGTCGGCTGGCTTCCTCCGGGCTTAATAGGCGAGTGCTCATCTTCAAATTTCTCTTAAAGGAACTAGTCGGACATTGTGTGCACCTTGTAATCTTGCGATGGAAAGGAAAAAAAACGCTTAAGAAATGAAATTGTTCACAGTATAATCGCATGTTAGCGTATTTTCTGACGAAGCAGAAGTGTCGACGAGTTGCAGGCGGCCAGTGCTGGCAGGCGCTTTTGTCGTCGTCGCTTTAGACAGTCTCGCATTCACATACGTGTGACCATGCTATTTACGGAAGAATAATGTTTGCATTCCTGGTTTCGTGTAGTCTATGTAATTCAGACTCTTCATGTCCGCTATGAGGGAGATTCTGTTGCGATCTAAGTATTCAACCCTGCTCGCTCTTGCCACACACTCACCTTAATGGTTTCGTCGTCATGAAGTCGAAACCATGCTTCGTGGGAATCGCTTCGCACGTGCCTCGTCTGCACTACGCGCACCCTGAACAACGCATGAAGTCGCTGTGATACATCTTAGGCCGCAGCATGAAACGCTCTCCCCAGTGAGCACTTCCTCGCCTTCTGCGAGGCAGTTCATCCGTGACTCGGTCGCGGCTTCTAAGTGCGCCATTATGCTCTCAAGCGTGAGCTGCTTCCTGGATAGGAATTTAATTCCCATGGGAAATGGTACTAGCCTATCCCCCGGTAATGTAAAAAAGGCATATGTTGAAGTCGAATAACAAGGTGGAGCAATCGTACTATCGCCGTCAGGCGATTATCTGTCGTAGTAAGTACGAACGAATCGACGCCTGGACGGCTTCTATCAAGCTATTTTATGGGTGCTTGTACAATTTCGCCACGACAGATGCAAATCCTAGTCGTGGTCTTGCAAGTGCACAAAAGAGTGATCTGAAATATATTTCAGATATTAAGCTTAAATTCTGCAAGGCATGGCTGACACTACTGGACACATGAAGACGAAAATCTAACCTTGAATCTGCGTAAACCCCAAGGTCCCGAACATCAAGCACATGACGAATACTTTCACCAAACAACGTGTACTGAAAATTCGTTTGCCTTTTGGCAAAAGACACCGCACTCGTTTTTTTTTTCCCATTAATTTGGAACCTGTTAACTGTACACTATTGATGAGTAAGGTAAATGTCCTATTGCAATTTGTAGCAGACATTTACGCCCTCCATTTTTCAGAACTTTAATTCATCAGCGAATTTCAAAGTTTGGGGCTTGATTCGAGAACAGAGCTAATCATTAACAAACGTCAGAAGCAAAAGCGGTCCTAACGTAAAGCTTTGAGGCACACCGGACAAGGATGTAAAGGGTCTGAACATTTTATCAGAAAACCTGACAAAATTTACTTGATCAGAAAAGCAAGCTTTTCAGATCAAGTAAATTATGTCAGGTTTGTGAAGATGGTTTGTGAAAATAATTTGTGAAATCGATACCTGTAGGTATCGATTTCTATTCATATCAAAAACCGTTTTTCACAATTTATTAAGCGTTAGCTGATGACACACTTTGTCAAAAACATTTTGTCAAATTAAAGTACACTGTGTACACTTGGCGGCGGTTAAACACAGCCGATCAGCTGTAACTATAAGAAAGGCGTTTATGTTTTTTCTAGTGGTCTGTCTCGCATAAACCGATGCTGATGTGGGTGAATTTCGCTCTTAAAATGCGCGTGCAGTCGTCCGTGTATTAACATTTCAAAAACCTTTGGAAACCGTGTAAGTAGAGAAACAGGACGAAAAATTTTCCCGTCGCAAGCGTCACCCGCCTTGAACATAAGGGCTACAACTGCAGTTTTCCATTCGGACGGGAAAAAGTCCACTTCGCATAGAAAGATTAAACACTGGGTCAAAATGGGAGCAAACATTTCTGCGCAACACCTGATTATAAAGTCAGGAATGCTGTCATACCATGACAAAAATTTCGCCTTCAGTTTTCTTGTACAAAACGCGCCGCGCTGGTCTCGTGGTTGTGGTTCTCGACTGCTGACCCGAAGGCCGCGGGATCGAATCCCGGCCGCGGCGACAGCATTTCGATGAAGGCGAAGTGCTAGAGGCCCGTTTACCTATAGATTTAGGTGCACGTTAAAGAACTCCAGGTGGCCAAAATTTCCGGAACTCCACTGCGGTGTCCCGCATAATCATATCGTGGTTTTGGGACGTTATTATTATTATTTCTTGTATGCAAAGAGAAACGTCAAGCTCAGTAATAACCGAAAAAAAAAGCCACATCTCCTCGAAGGGGATCGTGAGGAAATGCGAATGCATTTGGGGTGCACCCGATGAGTGTGGTAGATTACCATTCATGATTTGATAATGCTTGCCAAATGAGCCCCATCCCATCCTTATTCTTCTAGTTATTTCACTTGCCGGTACTTACCTACGGAGCAGAAACCTGGAGACTTATAAAGAGGGTTCAACTTAAATTGAGGACGACGCAGCGAGCGATCGAAAGGAAAATGATTAGGTGTAACCTTAAGAGACAGGAAGAGAGCAGAGTGGGTCAGAGAACAAACGGGGGTTTAGGACATCATAGTTGAAATCAAGAAGAAGAAATGGATATGGGCCGGGCACGTAGCACGTCGGCAGGATAACCGGTGGTAATTAAGGGTAATTGACTGGACTCCAAGAGATGGCAAACGCGTGAGGGGGAGACAGAAAATTAGGTGGGTAGATGAGATTAAGAAGTTTGTAGGTATAACGTGACAGCAGAAAGCACAGGACCGGGTTGATTGGCGGAACATGGGAGAGGCCTTTTCTCTGCAGTGGGCGTAGACAGGCTGATGATGATGATGATGATGATGATGATGAGTGTGCGAATAATTAATGACGAGAGACGAGAGTGTGCACGTAGAGGCGTAATGCTCGAGTTGCATTGTGTTACACTTCGTCCTAGTGGTATCGTTGCCGCGAGAGATTCGACTTCACCGACTTCCATCGCTATCAAGACACCAAAGCGCGCGCTCCCTGCATGATATATATAGGTCCGAGCGCGGAGAGGAGGAGCGCCCGAGCTCTCTCTCCGCCGAGCGAGCTCCGCGATGCGAGCGCCCTCACCGGGTACACTACTGCTCTCCCTTACCCTCCGCTGCTCCGTATGCGAGCGCCTCCACCATCACACGCCCGCGCGCTCCTCCTCTCCCTTACCCTCCGCCGCTCACCACCTGCTCCGGTTGCTAGGCGCGGCGCAGCTGTTGCTAGGGGCGAGGAGGAGCGCGCGCGGAGAGATAACACTTGTGCGCAAGCCGGCCAGGGACGCAGGACAACCCCCGACTAAGAAATGCATTCGCATTTAAAAGATAAGTCTGAACTATCTGCCAACGTGACGCCATTTATCATGGCTTGTGGCGGCCAAAAATACGACCTAAAGTGCTTGAGCGAGCAACTTTCAGATATCTTGTGACTGAAAACAGACCATACCAGAGTTCATAAACAAAGATGAGTTTACGTTACCTTTTATGTGCTCCCTTGCATAATGCCAAAAACTGAGAGTATCATATGCCTATAAACTTTGTGAAAAACATTGTTTCCTCTGCAAATAATATTCACGGTCATGCAAAAACCATCCAGGAAGTTTTCTGTTCCTTCCAGAACATTTTGCTGTGCATTCTGTGATAGCACTTAATACTGTGTAAGTTGGTTCCAGCATGAAGTCATGTCATTGTTATGTAACACGCTAGACCAGTGGTTCTCAGCCATGGATGTTTCGGGGACTCCTTGTGGACTGGTGGAAGTTACGAGAGACCCCTTAGAGGTAGAGAAAAAAAAAAGGGGGGGGGGGTTGCAAATGAACACAACATGCAGCCTGAAATAGGTGCCCTTTGTTTCTCCGTGGCAAAGAACGGTCAAAGTAAAGTTCCACGCCAATTCGACCTCAACAGCTTTTCAATAAGTTGTGCGGTATGTAGGCACATTCAACCTGTTTTCGGCTATGTTTGCTCTTCAGATATGCAAGCCTGGAAAAAACCTGCTCGCGTGCATACGCCGCAGAAAACTGCAACAAAGCTTTACAGCATTAATTCTCATGGACAAGGGGAAATATAAGTCAGCTCCGCCGCAATGCAAACATGTTATGCATATCAAAAATCAGAAGGGGCCACTGTCACGGGACATAGTGTGCCTCTTTTTTTTTTTCGAGGATGGGCTTCGCGGAACCCCAAAAATGGCTTCGCGGACACCCATTTGAGAACCACTGCGCTAGACCAATCCTAGCTGCGAAGGTGATTGTAGAGAGCACAGCAGTCTCCGCGACGGTGCACATTTAGCGATTACTTAATATTGGCTAAGAAAAAAGGAAAAAGTGAATGTAGGATGAAAAATGTTAACTGGAACAAGTAAATGAGATGCGTCACACATGCCCAAAATCGGAACGTTTGATAAAAATGGGTTGGTGTTGTTATCATTGTTGCACGAAAAATTAATACGTCAGGCTCTTCATTTCTGCACACTCCGGCTACCGACAAGCCTATTACAATAATGCACTCGATGTACATCTAATATTAACAAATAAAAATTGCAGTATATTGGAGTATACATCCGTTGCTTCAATATCTCACAACTGTGATTTTTTAAAAAAAGGTAATGTTTTCCATAAGCTGCATAAACGCAACGGTATTTAGTAAACTACTTTTAAGTAGGCTGAAACCTTACACGTTTAATCTGACTGCCGAAATCACACAACCTGGTCATTGGGAAATAAGAGAGAAAGAAAAAAAAACGCTGTGGGGCCGTTTGGATGAGTTGTCGATCCGGCCTTAATGAAGAATAAAGAAGTGTGAACTGGTCACAGAGCGTATGTGTGCGCGTCTGTGATTTCTTTTTTGTGCATCTTCCTGAAAAAGGCCCGCCGCCGCTTCCTAGGATCGAGCCTAATCCGCTTCATCGCAGGCTTGCCGATCCGTAGCCTTAACACTGATTCTTTCTAGATGCATCTCGTGTGCACTTAAAAAAAAAAAAGAATACTTATCTCGTTCCAGGCAACGCGGTTTGTGCGTTCGAGCGCGCGGTCAGATGCGCTTAGTATTGTAGATATAGTTCTTCAGTACGTTGCACGCGTGAAAGAGGTAAACAGTAGCACGCCGCATGAAAATCATTGGTACAGCTCAAACTTGGTGTATAGATATTGAAGGACTCTGGTATAGGTGAAAAGGTTACCTGACCGTAGCGTCACCTACTAAACTTCCTCGCCATGTTTCTCTTTCTGAGCGCTTCGTGTCGCTAGCATATACAGACTTTGCGAGCACTTCTACCAAGGCATTGAAGCTTCCAGTATAAGCACTCGTAAATATGAACAAACTTAAGATGAAGCGTTGACGATCTTCATATTGCAGTACGGATAACGAGAGCGATAGGAAAAGCACCACCTCCTGTTGCTTAGTTAAGAAAAGAATTGCGATTATAGCATATTAATCAAACATCAATAGTTTTTAGGGGATGTGAGGAAGGCACCGTTGCTGGATTCTCTTTCAGTGACATTAAATAGCTTATTAAGAACTAACATTCAAAAGCGCTGTTTCAAACACGCAGTTACTGCAGTTTGTTTAGAACACTTGCAAAGTATTACAAAATCCCGTCGCTTGAAATCGAGGAGCTCACCTTGGAAGCTGCTCGTGAATATTTGACGATCTAACCCTATCTACACAATCGATAACTAACGGGCAAGTGTGGAAGGTTGGGCGAGTTAGGTTTTGGGTTCATGACGACGTATAGAGGGTTTCACTGTTTACTAACACAGGCCCTGGACCGCTTCCGGTTTCCTGCGCTGGCGTTAGCTAGCAGGATTGGGGGGGGGGGACAAAAGCCTTGGCGAGTAGCCCGTAGAGTTTCAACACTTTTCTCCCTGTGTGTAGCGAAATATTTGAATTAAAGTATTCTTCTAAGCTACACACAACACTAAAAGTGTTAGTGTTTAACTATAAGCGCCTTTCTTTTATGTGAAACTGGAAAAAGAGTATTCCCTTACTCTGACAAATCTTTAAAAAACGCTTTACGCTTCAGGTGTTGCAGAATAATAAATGAGGTGACCGGAAGTTTCTTGGGGTACACCACGTGCTCCTGCTATCGCAATCTTGAAACCGTCTATAGAACAGCGCGCCAACATAGGAAAAAAAAAAGAGTAAGAAAAGGGCGCTTCCAACTTTTTTCCTATGTTCGTGCACTGTGCTATTCGCCGTTACGAACTATAATTTACCGGCTTGCTTATCTCTATATGAATGGTTTTTCCGAGGTGTAACCTTCCTCTGGTGCCGTCTTTCCCGATGCTGGCGTAGCAGAATCTTGGAAACAGTTGCAAAACCCTTGCATGTACGGACCGAACATCAAAGTCATGGTGACTGAAATTCGCACGCAGTGTCGAGGTGAAAATGCTGTTTCACTGAATCACGCACAAAAACTGCGAGGTGATTGCGAATAACTTAGGCGAGCAGTATATGCTATGCATACTAGGTTTTCCGGAGGGAAGCTCTAGGACGGTGAAAGTTCTCAAAGGCGAAGGTAATACAAGTACACTCACAACCTTCACAGGCGCTTGCATGGTTTCCTACTTGCCTTCCAGCAAAAAAAAAAAAAAAAAAAACGCCAGGCCTGCGCGGAAAGCGCAGCACAGTCACAGCGAAAGCTCAAAGAGTGGCATTTCTAGAGCCCGTTATAAACTCTCTTGTGGCTACTAACTACAACTACACTAGCAACGTACCCACTACGCCACAAATCATAATTTTTGTGAAGTTGGGAAGCACCCACCACGATATTACTCGTCATTCTGCGGAGAAGCGAGGTACCACCTGTCAGGCATTATGTGCAGTTTCTTGATGCGACGGCTGATGACGATGAAGAATTATGACTGAGCCGTTTGTGATGGGTTGGAAGCTTTAAATGACCCACTAGTTACGTAATTCGCATTGTGTGACGCCCGGTCGTTATTTCACTCTCCCACCACGCTTCATAACATACGCTAACGTGAGAAAGAGATAGAGAGAGGGGAATTAACTTTATTGAGACCCTGAGTAAATGGATCATCGGAGCCTTATGGGATTCCTTGGCAACCAATAGAGGTGCACTTGCGAGGAACCCACTACGTTATAAATCATAATATTTGTGAAGTAAGGAAGCAGCCACTACGCAATTTTTCGTCATTCTACGCAGAACCGTGGTACCTGTAAGGTATTATGTGCACTTTGTTGATGCTGTGGCTAATGACGATGAAGAATTATGGCAGGGCCCTTTGTAATGGGTTGGAAGCATTCAACAACTCACTCGTTGCGAAATTCGCATTGTGTGACGCCTCGTTACAGAATTCGCGTTGTGTGACACTTGGTTGTTATTTTACTCTTCTACCACGCTACATTACAGATGTTAATGTGATTCCTTCCCGACATGAAGCCTGTATAGGGTCTTTTTGCAAAGCAGTTTCAAGCACCGGCATGGCTCTGAGGTAGGATACTGGGCTCCCCACGCAGAGGGCCCAGGTTCGAACCTCGTTCCATCCTGGAAATTTTTTTCTTATTTCGTTTCTTTTTCTTATTTCGAGCGATAGTGGTTACGGACACCGGCGGCGGCGGCGGCGGCGGACAAAAACGGCGCCAAAAACGGCCCTTGTTGTGATCTCATAACAGCTTTCGCTGTAAAAAAAAAGGAGAATGCGTAAATGCTTGTATAATGCTCAATATGGGCCTGTACAAGTTTACGCCATTCATCCAAGCCGCGAGAAAAGACGTGACGAATTGCACCACCACTAGAAAACGAGCTCTAAAGACCTGGTCTTGGATCGTATACTAAGAAGAGGCAACATGAGCTTGCAACTGCTTCTTTTGTGGTTTGTCAGGCCCCCCAGTGACGATCACAGGCATTCTATGTGTGACGCTGTGGCGGCCTAGAATTATTCTGGTGGGTAAGCCGAATGAAATTATCGCAACCCGAAGGACGTCCATCAATGATCTGTCAGTTTTCCGGTAGTCTCATACGAAGAAGTTGCCAAAGGAACGCGAGGACGAAGGAGACGCTGACTTCACTGAGAAGTTGAATATGTTAGCCTGGCTGATGGCCTGACATGCTATGTCCACGTGTTATAAGTGAAAAAATATGCCTTGCGCAGGCAGGGATGATACAAACTTCCAAGCGCGCACTTATCGTAGTAAAGTTATTCCTGATTATCCTCAGACCTCTAGACCTTACGAAGTGGTTTTGTCTCACGAATCACTCTGTTGGTACTTACCCACGTGGCGAAAACTCCCGCAGCTCTGAGCTCGAGTCGTGCTGCGAGCGCAATTTTGCTTTCGCACCTTATCGCTGACGAGTAGTGGATACATTTATATGAAACTAATCGGAAGTACCATGACACTTTAGACGCAGAATACAGTGGCCTGAACTGTGTTCTGTACTTCACTGAACTTGCAGCATAAGAAAATTTGTAAGGCCGCGTTGAGCCTAAGGCGGTGAAGTTTGGTGCGGTGAAGTTTGGTGCAGTTAAGTTTGGTGTAGTCACGTTTGATGCGGTTTAAAATGATACGGTGAAGCTTCTCTCTCCCACCGTGGTATACCAGAGAACGTTGAGGCTGAGTGCGCGGAAACCCAAAATACGTATACAGGACCTCAATAAAGTTCTTGCCATGTCACGTGTAGACACGCCAAAACGTCATCACGTTGTCGGCAAGCATCATCATGTTTCAGTGGCTACCGTATCCTACTACTTCTCCAACAACGATTGTGCGCACAACGCCACCTCCGACTTTCAGAAAGAAAAAAATTAGCGAAGCTTCCAAAAAGCCGCGATGGGGTGCGTGACAGCAGAGCTGGTAGACGAGAAGCAGAAGCGGAAGAAGAGGACGAAGATGAAGCATATATCGAAAAGAGCTCGTGCCGATTCATGAAGATGATAGTTTTTCTACGCCACACGGCAAACTATACTTGCTATACTCTACTATACATGGCTACGCTTTCTCTCTTTTTTTTTTCCAGCTTCTTTTTTGTGTATGTTGCTTTATATCTCTTTCGCTCTCTGTCTATTTCTTTCTCTGTCTTTCTGTCTTTTTCTCTCTCTCTTCTCTTTTTTTTCTCTCTTTCCTTCCCTCTCTCCATTTCTCTCTCTCCGTACTCGTTCTCTCATCAAGTTATTGCATCCCTCGCCGGACAAATCGGCGCACGTCTTTGGGTAGCGAAGCATAAGAGGGCGGCGATGAAGAAAAGGACAAACATGGCGCGTGCCAGTTCATGATGATGATAATTTTCGAGCTACGACACACGACGAACTTTGACCTTAACAGTTATGCTGTAAAAAAAAGAAAAAAACAAAGAAAATGAAAAAGCCCGCTACGTTTGTATTTCCTTGTTTAGAACAGCTGCAGCATGACATCCAATAAAGTATTCCCGCAATATTCATCTGGGCGTCAATGAACTTCGCTTCGTTCCGTCCATCACCGATTACGCCAAACCAATCCATGTAACTACACCTGTTACCTTGTCTCCTTTTATGCAGAGCAGCTCTGTCCGGTTCTTTTTTATTTACCGATGTACGCATGAATTTTCACTCATCGTCTGTCTGTACGAGGAGGAGGAGGAAAGGAAGGAAAGCAGGGAGGTCAACCAGACGCGCGTCCGGCTTGCTACACTACACTGGGTGAAAGAGGTTGAGGGATTAAAAGAAAGAAAAAAGAGGAAAGAAGGTACTATCAGGGTACGCATGCGCCAGTCCATTAGGTATAAACGATCGTTTGTAGGAATGGCTGACAACGCCGATCGCACTGCCCGTAGTCCCGAAGAAACGACAGAACATCTATCTATACTACGTGATTGCCCTACCATCAAAGATGATTGGCTTGACCTACCTACTACCTTCAGCCAGCTTTATGGAAGACATTTTACTGAAAGAAAGATCCATGGCCACGCATACCGCAGCAACATAAGGCTGCAAGACCTATGATTCGGTTCCTGATATTAACCGTAGTACGTACGGGACCACCTGCGAGGCGGTGAGGGACAATTCGTTTATCTGCGTCTCCACTGCTTCTCCTCAGGTTGTTAACGGAGCTGGAATAGGACGCAGTAATCTCGCGATGCACGTGTGTTTACGCTATAGGAAGCGTGCAAGGAATGAAAAGGCCAAGGACGTAAATGCATTGGTATAACTTAAGTCAACGGCCTTATTTAATACGCCGCGTGCGTACAGTGACAAAGCTTGCCAGTGTGCTTACGGCAAATCTGCAGCCTCTCGAGACGACCATGCGGGAGCACGTAAGGAAGCACGTGTCGTTGCCTTTCAGAGGTTCCCTCAATTTTCTTCGGTCCTTCATCGAAACTAATATTGCAGTGGTTCTATTCATGCAGCTGTCTTTTGTTCTACATATAGAATACAGTATGGATAATTCGTAGCCCTTTGTTATTAAGCAACAGAGCAGAGCGGTAATGCCTGTTCTCATGACCTCTGTTATTTCTTCGGCTTATCGAAGTCCGAACGGCGGATGATGAGAATGCACGCTATATTGCTGCACAGTTTCGTCGTATCGTCTGCACGCAAAGTTCGAACAGCGCTACTTCAGTAACCGTAATTCATACTGCATGGCCGACGACGTGTAGAACTGATGGCCTTCCGAGTAACTGCGCATTCTTTATTCGTCATGGTCGTTGAGGCCAATTTCTACGTTCGAGTACACGAGGCACAAGTCATCAGCTAACAGCTGGCTGGGCGCTCCCATCTGAACATGCACATCATCCCGACGCATATATCTAGCGGCAGATACTTTCCTTTCCAAGCAAACAAGAGTGGCTTGGGGATCCATGATTCGCCGCGACGTGCGATTGTTCATTGAATCAAACTGGAACATCTGTTCCGACGTGTGGTCGTGCATTTATATAAACGTACTTGTTTTAAAATATACGAGGTACTTTTATCTAGACAATATAGCTTCTTTATAAAAGTTCTGTTACAGTCACGCTCCAGATGTTTTCGCGCGCGTACTCTATGTCGAGGGGGAAATACTTTGCCGCAACTAAAATGACATTGACGAAATTAACAAAAACTCGTTAAGCAACTTTTTAATTATTGACTTGGGGGCCGTTGTTTATAATAGAAAGTTGTAGTGCGTTCCCATTTATGGCATACCCATCTTTTTTTTTGGAAATCAGGAAAGTTGCACATGATTCGAGATATTCATCATCGAATTATAAGGGCGAAATCGAAACTGATCACGCCCGGCGCGCAGAAAACGCGGCCTCTCTGTTACGTCAGACAGGAACTACCCGTGACAAGGAAGTGATGAAATTTGAACGAAGGCGCGTCGTGGCCGTATCTTTTCTTGAAAAGCGGTAAGTCAACTCACTTGCGCCATCTTAGCTGCGGCAAAGTATTTCCACCTCGACATAGAGTACGTGCGCGAAAACGACTGGAGCGTGACTGTCATAGATTTTTATAAAAAAAAGATGGCTGATCCCTCTGTCATAGGAATCGGTATAAGACGAAAGTGAAACGTGTCGTCACAGAAGTAGTTGCTTGTTTATAGTGCATTGGTGTGCGAGAGCTTTTACAATGTATACTCTTGTTTGGCAGATATAGCAACGCTTGACGTAGACGCATTCACGTTGACGCTTAGTGGCACATCCCCGTACCAACGACTAACGCTCATGATACGATTTAGCATTTGCGGTAGCTGAAGTTCTTAACATATACGTGGAGACCGCATATGGGGGTGAATCCCGTGCAAATATGGCATCAACAAGCACATAATAAACACTGATACTTGATATGCACTCCTTCAAAGCGTCGCGGAACGCGAAGAGACGCTACGAGCGTTGTGTCTTCCCTCTAGCCTGGCCGTTAATTCTCACAGGGCGAGCGGGGAACGCGGTGCGACAGCCAGGCGAGCGTCGGAGAGCTGTTTTTCGATATGGATGGTTGCTATGAGTGAGGCTTGGACTAAAGCCACCACCTCGCGGCGTGTTAAAGCGTTGACAAAATTACACTTACGCGCCGAATTGGACGGTCGTAGCAACGGCGCGTTTTTTTTTTTGCTTTTTTTTCCGAGCCTGGTGGCAGACAAGTCACCGCCCCGTTATAAAGGGCACGCTCATAGCATCCATCCATCCATCCATCCATCCATCCATCCATCCATCCATCCATCCATCCATCCATCCATCCATCCATCCATGCATCCATCCATCCATCCATCCATCCATCCATCCATCCATCCAAAGAGCACTGTGAGAGGAAAGTGTGAAAGATAAAGGGCGCGTTCATGTATACACTCCGTTATGCGTTTGGCGGTAGCTCAGCGAGCTAAACACCCGCCAGCCATCGTCCACGGACCGAGAGGTCATGGGTTCGACTCCTGTCAATAGAACTTTTTCTCATAGTTATTTTCTTTGCCATTTGATGACGTTCATTCTGCTGACTTATTTCCGTGACGGAAGTACGTCATGAAAGTCTTGTTGGACAACGGCATAAAACACTTTCGTGTTAATATCTGTAATTTCTCAAAAAAAAATCCTGTATATCTGCAGGTTTGAACTGTAAACACATTCCTCGCCGTACATCCGACCTCGCCGTGCGAGCCCGCCGAATCGCTGGCTCTTTATCGCGATGAAAGACCTCTATACCCGTTGTCCCCGAGGAAACAAAGCGCTGACTGCTGCACCTTCGTTAGTCTTCGCGGTGTTGCCCGTGCTGGACTTGAGACCATACCGCAATCCGAAAATGGCGCTCGGCTGGAACAACAGGCGGCAGCTTATGCAAGACAGTCAGTATATAGCTACGAGCATTACTTCTTGCCCTGTAAATTTTTTTCCCGATTACGGTCAATTTCTACAGTTGGTGATGCGCGTTTGTATTCACGCTGTCATTTTTATACAAGTTGATAGCTACCTACGCAGTAAAGTGAAAAGGTTACTTCGATCATTACAAAGTTAGCGTAACTAAACTTGATAAATACCACACTTTGTGGTTATAAACTAAGAAAAACAACCGTCAGATTTCGTCATGATTCGCTCCAGCTCAGCCGCTTATTCTCTGGTGAATGACCTCCCCTTCTCCATCCAAGAACTGAAGGCAGCGCTCGCTTCGTGCAAACGTTCGTCAGCACCAGGACCTGACGGAATCTCCTACAGAGCCCTGTGTCATCTGGGTGAGCGCGCGAGAATTGCTCTGCTTGAGCTATATAACGAATCTTGGCAGGAGGGCACACTCCCCATAAGTTGGAAAACCAGTCGTTTGGTACCACTGTTGAAGCCTGGCAAGTCACCGCTGGAACTGGCATCTTATCGTCCGATCGCATTGGCAAGTTGCGTGGGCAAAGTGATGGAGAGGATGATCCTCGGATGCCTGGAGTGGTAAATGGAATACAATAACATCTACCCAGATACCATGGCCGGCTTTCGCCGTGGTCGATCATCAATTGATAGCGTCATCGACCTAATCACCTTCGTGGAGCACGAGAAAGGCCGCAAGCGTCTTTGCGCTTCTTTGTTCCTCGACGTCAAAGGGGCCTATGACAACGTTACTCATGAAGCCGTCCTTGCCGCGCTAGAAGACGTCGGAGTGGGTGGTCGAATGTTCAAATGGATACGCAGCTACCTCTGCATGCGATCCTTTTTTGTGATCACGGAGGACGGGCGGACCTCCCTACACTACAGTGATCGTGGTGCTCCCCAGGGCGGTGTGCTCAGCCCTGTGCTGTTCAATCTTACGCTGATTGCTCTCCATGCACACCTGCCAAGCACTGTTTGTTTGTCCACTTACGCAGATGATATCTGTGTCTGGACATCTGCGGTAACTCGCCTGCAGCTGCGAGCGAGAATCCAGAAAGCAGCCACTCAAGTTGCTCTGTACCTCCGTGATCGAGGCCTGGAAATTTCTACCGGAAAGTGTGCTCTTCAGGCATTTACGCGCAAACCAATGTCTAACTACAGTGTATCAATCAATGGTCAAAGTATACCGTATTATCGATCACACAAGTTCCTGGGCGTCATAATAGACAGAGAACTATCATGGAGTCCTCACGTCTCGTACCTGAAAAAGCGGTTGGCAGGCATTTCTCACCTCTTCAAGTTTTTCGCTGGAAAGACTTGGGGAATGTCGCCCAGTGCTATGTTACAACTGTACAGGGTGCTGTTTCTCGGTTTCCTGCGATACAGTTTGCCTGCATTAACTAATGCAAACAAGACAAGTCGACGCATGCTACAGAGTGTTCAGGCCCAGACCCTCCGGATTTGTTTAGGCCTGCCTCAAAGTGCTTCAACAGCGGCGACCATAGCCATCGCCAAGGACCACCTCATAAAGACTCATATTGAGGTTGAAGCACTGAGGACCCACATAAGGCATCTTGCCCGGACACCACACCACCACCTAGCCTCTCTACCAGCGGACAGACCACGCACCTCCTTTTGCCGAACAGTAACCACACACGGCGAATCTCCACCAACTGGCTTCACACCGGCGGCGAGACCTTCGGTTCCTCCATGGTGCCTGAAACAACCAGTCATCAACCTGACAATACCAGGCGTCCAGAAAAAACAAGATCTGTCAGCACCAGCTCTTAAACAGCTCGCTTTACTTCTATTGTACGAGAAGTATCACGACTCGACTCACGTCTACACTGACGGCTCCGTCCTACCGAGCAGTTCAACAGCGGCGGTCGTGATTCCAACGACCGCCACAACTATCAAGTTCACGACGGCTCACCCAACAACATCGACGGCAGCAGAGCTCACAGCGCTTCGCGCCGCGCTGCTTTTCATTAACGACCAAATGAGAAAAAGGTGGACGATGTTCTGCGACTCCAAGGCGGCACTGCAGTCTCTACTGTCGACTTTACGCCGCGGTCCGCACGAACAGTTGGTATTTGAGACTGCCGAGATGTTCCACCACCTCACCGAGAAAGGACACTGCATTACATTTCAGTGGCTACCAAGTCACTGTGGGATTATCGGCAATGAACGGGCCGATCAAGCTGCCCGTTCAGCCCATACAGAGGACCGCGACCTGTCGATACCTCTTTCTAGGACAGACGCTGCTCAGAAGCTCCGCATGCTCGCTCGCCAATGCACCATGTCAAATTGGAATGAGCCACATTTCATGCATGCACGACTACACTCCTTTGATCCCACGTTAAGCCTTCGACTGCCATCAAGACTTCGCCGAGATGACGCTACCGTTCTCTGTAGATTATGGCTGGGCGTCGCGTTTACCGATGCGTATGCATTTCGCATAGGGATGGCCGACACCACCGCCTGTGAGCACTGCGGCGACGAAGAAAAGATTCGGCATGTTCTGTGTGACTGTCCGAAGTATAGAACACAGAGACAATCTCTTTGCCATGCTCTCAACAAGTTAGACGACCAGCCTCTATCAGAAGAAAGACTTTTACGCCATCGTCCGGACATAACGTCGCAGAAGAAGGCTTTACAAGCACTACGCGCCTTCCTGCGATCCACTGGCCTGTCAGAGCGCCTCTGAGCGGAACGCTCTTGTGTGTGTGTGGTTGTGATTGTTTTTTTTTCTCTTATTATTTATTTTCTCTCTCTCGCTTTCAACCCCCTATTCCCCAACCCCAGTGCAGGGTAGCATACCGGATACAAACTTCTGGTTAACCTCCATGCCTTCCTCTGCTCTTTCTCTCTCTTTTTCATGAATAGGCTTCCCTGTTGGTAATTTATCTAAATACGCATATTCTTTCACATATTCTAAAGGCTGGCTGCTAATTGTGGACTGTTGTTTTAGGGGCGAAGCTCCTTAAGGCGGCACCCGTTCGTCCCTCGTAGTCGTAGTCGTAGTCGTAGTAGTGCGTAACCAGTCGTAACGCTAGTACCAGATCTTGACCTCCAAGGTGGTGCCGGTGGGAGATTTTTCCTGTGCGTTGTTGAACAATAAAAAATTCGCAGCGTGCGCGTTAACTAAAAGCCGAATTCTTCTGTCTCTCATTCCCCATTAGCAGCCATTGGCATGTTCCAGTAGGAAACGTTAGTAGAAGCAGAAGTGTAAGTGTTAGCTAAAAACCGACTTCTTCTGTCTCTCATTCCCATTAGCAGCCATTGTTTACCTCCAAGGTAGTGCCTGGTGAGATTTCTCCTGTGCGTGATTAAACAATAAAAATTTTGTTCAAAACGCCGTTGATTGATGAAATAAACCAACGAAAGACGCCAGATGTTTTCTAAAAGCAAAACGAAAGAACGCCAGATGTTTCTAAAGCAAAACGAAAAGACGCCAGCTGCTTAACGAAAGACGCCAGATGTTTTCTAAAGCAATGGTTTTCTAAACAATGAAAATTCACAGCGTACATGTAAAATTAAAGTGAGCTGCAAGTCGTCATAACTCATCGAACCTTTAGTATAAACGCGCCCGATCTCACGTCGGTGATGATGTACTGCTCAGAATTCACGGAAGATTCACGGTTTACCGATGAACCTCCGCAGCTTCGCCCACTCATCATCATTCACTCCGTGGATATGCTGTGATTTTTTATTTCGCCTGGCTATTGAGGCCTATTATCTTCTGTATATTTATTTTCAACCCTACTTTAATACTTTCTCGGTTTCGTTGTTCTTCAGCCGCCACGGTGGTACAGTGGTTACGGTGCTCGGCTGCTAGGCTGCTGACCGGGTTCGATCCCGGCTGCGGCGGTCACATTTTTGATAGAGGCGAAAATGCTGTTGAGGCCCGTGCACCTTAAAGGTCCCGAAGGGGTTGAAATTGCCGGCACCCACCACTACGGTCTGCCTCATAATCACATCGTAGTTTTGGCACGTAAAACCCCAGACTATTATTGCGTTGATCCTCAATCTTTTTTTTTTTGTTATTCGTCTCAGTCATTTCTGAAGAGCACGATGTCATCTGCAAACCGTAAGTTCTTTAGATATTCTTCCCTAAACTGTACTATATTTCTTCCATATCTACTGGCTTGAATAATTCATTTAAGCATGATGTAAAAAGCACTGGAGATATCGTGTCTCTGTGCCTGACCCTTTTATAGATCGTAATTCGATTGCTTTTCTTGTGGAGAAGGGTAGCTGTGGAGTCTTCGTAGATGTTGGCTAAGGTACATAGGCGTGCGCAGGGTTCCCCTTCAGGGGGGGAGGTGGGGGGCAAGGCGGGCTAAGGTTCATCGCAGCACCCCCCTCCATATTCAGTCAATTTATGGGGCAGAATTTGCGCCCCCCCCCCTCTTAGGTGACTAGGGGGGCGGCTACCCCCCCCCCCCTTGTGCACGCCTATGCTAAGGTATGCACATATACTTCAAGCACTCCTTGACGACTCCATGCCTCCACAACTGCTGGTATCTCTACTGTGTCTGATGCCTTTTCGTAGTATGCGAAAGCCACGTTGAGGGATTTCTTGCACTCATCAGATTTCTCAACTACCTGATTAATCCCATGGCTGTGATCCATAGTAGAGCACCCTTTCGTGAAGCCAGTTTGCTCTCAGGGTTGATTAATATCGAGTGCTTATCTTTTCCTACTCGTAAATACCTTCGTGAATATTCTTTTTATAATAATGAAAATAACATGACGGTTCAATGAGACTTGAAGTTGGGCGAGTTGGTGCTGAATCACATACGACTTTTTTTTTTTAGTTCAAAGAAATAAAGAAATCTTAAGAAAGAGGGAATAAGACAGTGCACAGGCACGGTCTTCTTACCTCTTTCTTAACCTTTCTTTATTTCTTTCTTTGTGCTCAAAATGCATATGAAGCGATGGGTGCATAATTATTCAAGTCGTGTACGTCTCCGTTTTCTTGTATTAATGTTATATTGAAGTTTTTCGAGCTCACTGGTACACTTGCCCCAAGACATTTTGTGTAGACTGCTGTGAATATTTTAAAATATGAAATCCCCTCCATCTATGATCAAATCGACTGCTGTGCCGTCTTCTCCGGCCACTTTATCGCGGTACATGTTTCGTATGGCCTTTCTAACCTCATCAATAGTTACACATCAAGCTTCAGTGTCCTGTTCGACCTTGATTTTACTCAAGGTTGGATGACCTATTTGCGAACTTTACAGTTCAGAATGGAAGTCTTCTGCCGCTTGCACTACGTCATTGAAATTGCTAATAAGCCTGCCCTGCTTATCTTTTGCTGCGTGCATGTCGGTCCTTTCTGCAGAGAGTTTTCAGCAACATTGATGCTGTTGTTTTTCTTTGTTTGTCTTTTACCGCTGCCCCTATCTTTCTGAGATTATGATTTCATATGTCACTGGCTTTCCTCGTGTTGATCAACTCTGAAAACTCAGCAAATTCTATTTTATATCTTGTGGTAGTAACTTTCATCAGTTCTTGTATCTTCGTTGAGTATTTTGTAAGTTCAGAGAGTTTCGATTTTTTCTTTCCATGGTGCTTTACCTCCAACTTTAATCGCTGTTTCAGAAATCAGTATAGTAACCCTTTCGTTCACTCCCTCTATGTACCTACGTCATAATATTCTAAAACTTCGTATTTGTTCGCATGGGCAAATATGAATTCACCTGATTTTATCCTGACTGCATCTAGGTTGACCGGTTTTTTTGGTGACTCATTTGACTCATATTTTCTTCAGGTTGAGACCTATACACGCTCTCACTAAACTGTGAACACTTCCGTTTACCTTGCCCACTACTCCTACTTCCTGCACATATTGAAATCTGTCTCGTTTCCTGTTTCTCTTCTGAAGCTTCCACTTCCTCTTTCTATACTTACTGAAGAAGATCCTCATTATACGAGGTAGATATTTTTCTGCGAATTCCACGAAAGTTTCTTCTCTGACCGAACCTAACTTGACCTAACCGTTAGAGAGCCGCCAGTGGCCTAGTCGGTTGGTTTTCGCTTCTTCAACGGATGCCTTTCCCGGCCATGCAGTATCACTTCGCAGAAGTACGCGTAAAAAGCACGCCGGTGGATTAAACAAGTAGAAAACACACTCCTACCGTTCTTCATCGTGGACATTTCGAGAGAGGAAGTGACATAAATCTTTAAGGCAGTCCGGAGATATCAGGCTTTCAACACTTCCGAGGCATGGTCCCAAAGCTAAGTTGGTCGCGTTTAGAAGTTAGGCTAAGAGAATCACGGGTTCGAATCCCCAATTATGTTTTTTACCACGTACGTGGGACAGCCTCCTCTTACCCGGCCGCATTCAAGAGAACTTGACTTTCGCGAAAAGTTGACTTATGAAAGTACGGGAAAAGTATAGGTTTGCGATAAGTTTCGGGAAAGTTTCAAAGACCGCACTTAAGGTTTTACTTAAGAAAGCACCATCTTTTCAGGGTAAGTGATTCTCCTGAGAACCAGGCCAGAAAAGATTTCATACTTGTTTCATTAAATGAAGCACACATGAATGACTAAATTTCGCGCAACACTGGACATAAATGCTGAAGCCTTTAGAAAAGAGTACTGCGGAAGAAGCGAAATAAATATTGCACGCTGTTGTCGGTTTATCGGCATTCGCCCGCCCACAACCAGCGACCATTATAGAGTTTTTCTTTTTTTTTTTTGCGACACAGACGTGCCCTTAGGGCATAACATTTGTTTGTATATTTGTATTAAATGTGCGCCGTTAGGCTGGTGTTGTGTATGAAGTGAAGTGTCTTGTGGAATGTGTTGTCATGTATCCATCGGCCATAACTGTTTGTATCACTGTAGCGAAGGCCACCTTGCAGGAGATGACGGAAGCGTTCCGACTGTAACCCTTGGCAAGTCCATATAAAGTGGTATGCATCTGCTTGCATCACCGAAACAGAACAGTACGGGCATGTAGCACCCACTGGTAAATGCGACCAGTTCCATGTTGAGATAACAGCCGGGGTAAGGGCCACCCCTGCTCGAAGCCAGCATTTCCTACGGTATTATTAAGAAACTCTATGACAACTATCACTCAACGGCGGTGGCTATATACTGTGGTCATCACAACGCGTGGTTTTTTTGTCGTCTACGGATGTGTTTGTTGCTGTAGTGAGACAAAGCGTGCCTCGCGAGCAGATTGTTCATCGCCTCACGTGCATTTTGCTCCATGCATTTTTTATTTATTATTATTATTATTTTTTTTTTTTTGCTTTTCAGCGTTTGGTGGATTTCCTAAGTTCTTTTGATTTTCTGAGTGTCCGTATGCGTTCTCTATATCTTCTGGTGCGGGGACCGTTACCTTATTAAGGAAACCAACAATACTAAAATATTTTAGATCAGGTGAGCATTATTCAGCTGCTTCATTAGACAGTTTTTGTTGTGTGTCCACAGCAGTCCTCCGAACGCAGGCTGCCAATAGACATTTTTAGTTGGGCGTCTGCAGCAGCTCTACGGACGCGTGCTGCCAGCCATTTCCAATGAAAGCCTGCGTCCGCAGAGCTGCTGCGGACGCCCAAATAAATCTGTTTAATGAAGAAAGCGGAAGAAGCTCACCTGTCAAAAATATTTCACGCGTATCGTCCGCCCTTCCAGTTCGTCGTCGTCATTGTGGTGCAGGGGCAGCGTCCGAAGCAAGTTCAGCACAGCGCGCTTTGAAAAAGGGATATCTGCAGGCAAACTCAATGTAGAGTTAGCACTCCATTGGCTTCTGTCGATCCCTTTCTTAACTGCTGACCCGAAGGTCGCGGGATCGAATCCCGGCCGCGGCTGCCGCACGTTAAAGAAGGCGGTCAAAATGCCCGAAGCCTACGGCGTCCCTCATAATCATGTCGTGGTTTTGGGACGTTAAACCCCAACAATCATTATTAGTCCATCCCTGAGCAGCGGTCGCGACACCCTCACGTACACAGAGCCTTCAGTTAGTCGTCGATGCGAGCAAAGGAATCCGCGAACTGCCAGACTGCCGTCGTAGGAGCCGGCCATTTTGATCGCGATAAGCACCGGATAACGTAGCCGCGATGCTATCTTCACGGCCACTAAACTTTTCCGACTTGAGCACCGAGAAAAGGCACACCTTAAGTGCAAGGTTCATTCTTCAAAGGCGTTAAGGGCCAGTCAAGCGTTAAGTCAACCGTTAAGTATAAGGTTAGTTCTTAAGTACGGCGGTTAGCACGTAGCTCTGGAGGCTGTCCTTTCGACACGCCATGCAGCTGAAGGACTATACGCTTCTGCTACCTCGCTGCAGCTAAGTTCCTCACCAGAGCGGGAGCTGCCTCCACTGGTGCAGTATTTGTCCACCACCTCCCACATGACGCTCGCAGTTCAACCCCGACCCCCTAAGTCCCCAACCACTGCGAAACATCTGACTACGGCGGCAATCGGATTTGTATAACGCAGCGGAGGAGGCTGTTAATCACTAGATCCGGACAGGCCGCCACTGAAAACTGACCATGGCAACCTTTAACACACGGACCCTTCCAAGTGAAGATAGACCAGAGGAGTTACTCGAGGAGTAGGCAGGCATTAACTGAGATATCGCTAGCCTTAGCGAGATTACGCGAAGTGGGGAGACATATGCAGTACTGATTAATGGCCACGTCCTCTGTTATAGAGGGCTCTCCAAGAAGATAGATTATGGCGTGTCGTTTATAATACGCAAAGGCATTGCGCAAAACATTTATGAATTCTGCAATATCAATTAGGGGGCACCTAGCGTCGTTATAAAGCTAAATATGGGAACGAACTGAAAGTAGTACAAGAGTACACTGTATGACAGTTCTGTGAGGAGGTTGAATTATCCATGCAATAGGTACGAAACAGTGCACCATAGTCATGGGAGACGTTAATGCGAAAGTAGGAATAATAAAATCCGACACACCCTGGATCACTTCTTACGAATTGTCATGAATTGTCAGTGAATTGACAGTGAGACAGCAAGCAACAGCAGCATGCGGCGTTGCCATCGCATACTGCAGACTGGGGAAGCAGCGGCGGCCATCAAGGCGCGCGCGCCTTGATGGCCACCGCTGCATATATATAGATATATTATATATATATATTATAGAATATAAAATATATTATAGTCGTGCACTTGTCCCATCATACGAATCTACGCTGGCGAAGCAGTCCCTGAGTAGCATCCTATGCCGGATTTTTCGCTTTGACCCAAGCGTTACAAAGTGGATCGCTTGTATAGGGCCCCTTTCTGAAGCATTTTGAAGCACTTGTGTGGCTCTGAGCTGGAATACATGACTGTCATGCAGAATGTCTGGGTCCGATTCCGGCTTGACCCGTGTTTTTTTTTTTCTTTGCTTCCATCCAGATTTTTCACCCGTCTACAACGCCGCCGAAGCCGGCACCGCATTATCAGGGAGACTGCCTCCATCACGTTATTACCAAATATGGAGTGATATAGACTGTGGATCACCTGTGGCGCATACCTGAATACCACGGGCAGCGGTATGCGGGTACGTGCCACACGTCGCTGGTGGAAAAAGTTTCGTGACGTACGCGACAGGGAATTCATGTTATTCATGTCATAACCTGCGAGTCGTATTCTTCATAATTTCATGTCCTCCTCCTATGCCAATTTTGGCATATGCCTAGGAGACGACCACGAGAGCGCCAAAACGTAGGCGGCTGGCTGACTGGCTGGCTCGATAGATAGATAGATAGATAGATAGATAGATAGATAGATAGATAGATAGATAGATAGATAGATAGATAGATAGATAGATAGATAGATAGATAGATAGATAGATAGATAGATAGATAGATAGATGGATAGATAGATAGATAGATAGATAGATAGATAGATAGATAGATAGATAGATAGATAGATAGATAGATAGATAGATAGATAGATAGATAGATAGATAGATAGATAGATAGATAGATAGATAGATAGATAGATTCTAAATGCCTTTGGTTCGCTAAGAAATGCTTCTCAATTAATAAAGGGCCGCTGATATGAAACGTAAGGATTCCTTCACAAGTGTGGTTCATCCATTGCTTTAATGAAGCAGACACTAATGAGTGTAAAGTCTTATCTGCTATGCCTGTAGGGGACATAAGCATATTTTGAAAACCCCTACAATGCAGAACATGCGGCTTCAAACCGGTCAATAATCAATCGATCCTAGTTCATTTTGTTTCCGCCGTAACAGAGAGTTGACACGCGACATTATGGCACAGGGCTAAAAAAACGTCATTGCGAAGAAGCACAGGGCTAAAAAATGATGTCATTGCGAAGAAGCAATTGGGCACGTGGGCAAACGTAGACTTTCACTTCACTGTCCGTAAGTTTAGCCAAAGTAATGATTCCCTACAGTCATATCTATATTACAAACCCTAAATGGCTCCTGCAGATGGACCATCCCAACGAATGAGAAAAGAGACAAAAAAAGGCCCAAGATCGCTGCTATAATAAAAATGCCGAACTGGCATTAATGTGAAGCCATTCGTGTATGACTATCGGTCACTTTGGTTAGAATAGCTATATTGCATTGCTTCAGCGGCAAACCACATTAACGTGCCGCCGAGCCGCTCCACCATATTTATTCCATCTTTCTTATTCCCCACGCAGTAAGTCAAGTTGAATTAACGATCGCACGCAAGATGACAGGCTGACTTCGGCTACTTTTGCACTGTAATATATCATCTCCGCATACACGGCGCGGCACCCCGAAGGCGAAGCCTGCCCAAACCATTTATGACTGTACTCTGACCAGCAGAATAATTATTGAGCTGCGAAAAAGCCTGCTGGAAAGGAAATGAATCCCAATGACTGATGCTGGATTATATATATATATATATATATATATATATATATATATATATATATATATATATATATATATATATATAATATATATATATAGATATATATATATATATATATATATATATATATATATATATATATATATATATATATATATATATATATATATATATATATCTTCTTGGTAACTTCCCAATGGAAGTCTACGACATATACATATGGCGTTGTCGCCTTTAACACTCGTATGCGTTGAGATCTGGGTGCTCTCGCAACGTGAAAGCTTCGGCACTTCATTTCACATTCAGCTGAAGTAGACCTTTTTTTTTGTATTTGCAGTTTTGTTTGTAGTTACAGTTAGGTTTTGCTGGCACTGCCTTCGTGATGAAGTAAAATAAATCCTATACTCAACATCGGAACGCATCCCTCCTTGTATGCATTATGTGCTGCACAAGTTACGTCGTAAGTTGACATTCGTGATTCTGCATATTACGACATTCCTGGCGCAGTAAATACGGCAGTACGAGACGCGTAGATACAAGAACATACAGAAACGTACAGAAATACGACACACTTTTGTCTTTCAGTTAAGTGACTCCGTCGTATAGTGACGCAACCAGTGACGTACATAGTAACCTTATCCGGGCAATCAGTAAGCTTTATGTGGCAATTTCGTGAGCATTGCCCCCGGAATGCAGCACGGCATGAATAAAACCCGTGAATTCAAGTTCGTCTTACGCTAAAACAATCGCTGCTCAGCCACCCTGTCGGTGTTCGTTTATTTGCAGAAACATGTTGGGGGAACATTATTCTTTTAATGCTTTTTGAAAAAGGCGGCTGCATAAATATGTTATGCACTCTGGAGACAGCTCTGATTTATGTAAATGAAGGTGTCCTAAAGTTACTTCGCTGGCACACAGTTATTCAACGCAAGGTTTGCGCAATTTCCATGGACAGCGTGTGTGAACTGAAAAAAGAAGTCCGAAAGAAAGAAACGCAAATAAATAAACAGTATCGTTACATGCTTGACGCGTGTCTGGACGTGTTGATTATATTTTCCTTTAAGATACACGTAAATCTGTTGCCTTCGTAAGGATATTTACGGACAACGGAGCGCCTCTTGCAGCGTGCGGTCAGCTGACAAGCTGGTTGTTATTCTAGGAGGACATATTGCTGGGACAGGCTGTTTAGGCACGTTGCTGAAGGACACAATTACTGTATCGCGACGACGTAACCACGAAGACTAAACGCACTCAGACACAAGTCACATGTGACTTGCGCGTACGGCATAATTTTCTTCGCCGCTGCGTCATTTTGCTGCGTTAATTATGTCTATAAGTATTGATTGTGAGAGTGTATATATCTCCATTTGCAAATCTTTTCAGCGTTGTTTCCCAGTTTTGTTCTCTGCAGCCCAGTGTCGTTGACTGTAACTCAGTCGTGTAGCCGTTCATAAGACGTGAACACTGAGACACTGTAAACGTTACCTACGGCAGTTCTTGCACAGAGCGGGGGTACTACTACTTTCGAGGCCTGCCTGAATATTGCAGAACGTGTATGCGCATTTTAGCGCCCACAATAGGGTCTGTACATGTGATGGCTGGCTTAATGGACACACGACCACCGGTCGAGAGGCAGTCTTTTGTCGTCATTGGTTGGCCGATGTCACTGGGAGACACGTAACATACGGCTTGCCGTTCTGAGGTGCGCCTTCGGTGCTCTCAGGATTTTACCAGCATCGCTAGTGTCGGTGCCAGGGTATTCAGGAACTAGTTCCAATGTCAGGGTATTCGGCCCAAATTTTCACGATTTAAAACGGTAGAGGCACTGTGCACAGGCCAGAGGACGCTACCGTGCTCTTACAAAACTTATTTTCGAAGACAACAACCCGATATGTAGGGGTAGAAGGAAATTGAAGCAGCATAAAAAAAAAAATAGGCGCAAACACCTTTCAAGTTTTATCGTGTGCGCACTTGAACTTTTAACAGAGAAGCCGTTTAGGTTTTGCGTTGCGCCGGGTAGTGCGAACAGAAATTATCATCATCATGAGCCGACACGTGCTTCCTTCGTCCTCTTCTGCTTCGCTCTCACAACATGTGCGCCGATTTGTCTGGCGTGGGATGCAATAACTCTGATGGGCGAGAGAATGAGCACAGAGAGATAGAAAGAAAGAGAGAAATAGAAAGAAATGGAAGAAAGACGTAAGGAGATGGAAAGACAGAGAAAGAACTGCTGAGAGAGCGAGAAAGAAACATACACAAAAAAGAGAGAGAAAAAACGGAGAACAAGTCAGAAAGAGGAAGAAAGATAAAAAGAGAGAGAATGAAAGAAAAAGGAAGAAATAGAAAGAGGAAAAAAAGAAAGAAAGAGAAAGAAAGCATACCATGGCCACGCGCATAGAGCAAGGCGATGGGAAAGGGAAGTGAGGAGTAAGGAGAGTTGGAGGGAAGAGGGTGAGGAGGATGACAAAGGCTGATACATAGCATAGCCATGTATATTATTGTATAGCAAGGTGTGGAAAGGAGAAGTAAGGGGGAGGAGGAGGGAAAGGAGGAAGGAACGCCGCCAGCTCCGTTGATTCCTCGGCCTTCGCAACACTATAGTGTGTAGATGCCCCAATTTTTGTCAGGTTACGGGCACTCTTTCCCCGTGATAAAAAAACTCAATGGCACGACTAACGTTCATCACTTCTCCCCGATGTAGTTTCTTCCGCTCGCTAAGCTGTGCCTTCTGGCGCTGCTGTCAAATCTACCACCAAAGCGCAAGCCATTTCAGCTATGCAGTGAAAAATTGGATGGCGCTTAAGCCCAGCATTTTAGAGTGGAACGCGACAGCATTATGGGCCCCGTTCGCATCGCCTGCTCATTTCCTTGCCATGCTTCGCTTCTCGGAGGACACCTCAACCGTGTCATGAAGAAAGGAACGTCTGTACGCGTGCCATTTGCCGTTGTAAACTCTCCCAGGGCGTCTACTGCAAGTACAGTTGCGAAGTGCCTACTATAGGCCATAATTCGCCATTTTGCGAAGTAGCGAAGCACCCACGATGCGTCTCTAAGGCGATACGCGTACCTACGCAGCTGCACAGTTTCTCGATGCTGTGGTTGATAGTGATGATGGAGAATTATGGCTGAGCCCTTTTTGTAATAGGCGGACAGCATTAACATCCCAATCGTTGCGTTATTCACATGGCGTGGCGCCTGGTGCGATTCCACGCTTACGTTCAGCTGACGTGCGTTAACTCGCCCAACATGACGACTGCATAGGGCACTTTTTCAAACTAGGTTCAAGCACTGTCGTGGCTCTGTGGTAGAACACTTGATTGCCATGCCGAATGGCAGGGTTCGATTCCGTCGTGAACCCTGATTTTAAGTGCAATACACTTATATGATCGAAAATGAACGGCGTCCATCCGTATAGTCACGCAGTTGCCAGCGAAACAGCCGCCTAGCTTCGCCGCTAAGCAGAGAAGGGCGCAACCATCCCATCATCGGAAAGTTTCTGAGGGTTCCGCCGCTAGGGACGCTCCCACGCAGCAGCAAAAAAAAAAAAAAAAAAGATAATGTCATTCTGCCGTAAGGGGCGGTGAGCTGGGCTGTGAATTTTTTTTTTCTATATTAAGATCGATTTAATCAAACTAGACAAGGAATTAGGCCAAATTTTAATAGAGTGTTTTCTCTTTCTTTTTGTTTTAGTCAAGCCTGGTGTCGCACATGTCACCGCCCCGTTATAAAGGGGACGCTCATAGCATCCATCCATCCATACAGTAGGAAGGCGCCGGCTGGCGGAGGGTCTTTCCCGCCATGGACGCCGCTGAGGAGACTGGACGAGAACGACAGCGCGCGCTAGCCCGAGAACGGCAGTGCCGACGAAGAGCGCATCCCGCCGCCAGGGCTAAGCGAGCAGAGGAAGAACAACTACCTCGATTGCTCAACCCTACTATTGGAAAACAGGACACAGCAGCCAAACGGCAACAGCGTAAGGCAAATCCCCAAGGTGACAGCCAGAGAAACATAAGCGAAACGCCGGTATCGGGCCGATATACCGAGGTGCGGGCGCGAAAAAAATGCTGCGAAACATGAACACAAGAGAGGTACAGGGCGTGCAGTGCACTTCCCCAGCACTCACTTTGAGTGGAGCTGATCACAATTTTTTGTTCTTTGCAACCACCAGGATTTCTCGCTCACAGACACCGCTACAGACACCTCTTTAACGCTATCGCGTTAAAACTGCAAACGGTGAGTGTGCTGCGAGCTAACTAGGTGAAACGAGTTTCTAGGCGAAGAAAGAAAAGAACAAAGCTGGCTTTATGCAGCAAACATTGAACGAATGCAAGGAGAGAAAAGTATTTGTGTGGCACGTGATAGTCGCATATATAGGCTAACTTAACACAGTCTCGCAAAATTCTTGAGGATGGTCGGAAAGGCGCCTGTGCAGCCGCGAACAAGCGGCAGCAGCGTTTTAGTGAATCCGATGAAGCATCACATCGTGCATCAATATTAGCGAAGTATATAGTCTCCTCGTTCATACAGCTGTGCCGGATAAGCAGCTGATATAAGCTGTGCAACAGCGCAGAGGCGACGTCGTGCCTCTGCAAAACTCGTTTCGAAAGTCACTCTTGCTCCTGTAACCCATATGAACGAGTTGGAATCACTAGTATTCAATAATGATTGCTTGCTGGACTTGTTTGTTGATTGCAACTCGTGTAACAGCGCGCAGAACTGGAAAGGACGACGACAGAGACAGAGTGTAAAGAGCGCTGTTTACGCTCTGTCTCTGTCGTCTCCTTTCCGCTTTTTCGCGCTGTTACACGAGTTGCAGTAGTATTCACTTTCTGAGGATACACTGAGCAGGAGCATATTAGCTCGGTGGAAGAACTGTTTCTCCGGGATCCTGTAGCGAGTGATGGAGTATATTAAGAACAGGTGCCGTTGGCACAACATTGTCACGCAAAGGTATTGTCGCTTCCGCCGCGGATCGACGATGGTCGTGAGAAAACGTGCCTGACTCGCCTCGTGTATGCAGCATCCATTCATCACTTTGTTTTGGACGCATATAAGCTCGTGGCCTTGCGCGGTAGGGAAAAAATTGTTGATAAATTCGTTCAGTCTTCTGAATCAGTAACGCTCGAAAAGGTTTTACGAAACATGCCATTATGCCAGATGTCGCTTTTCTGTTATCGAACCAAAGCTTTCGGTTCTTTCACAACTGTTTTTGATGAGCGCATTTACATGATCACGCACTATTGTGGTCACTATCGGCCACATGTGTCGCGTAAATCAAAGAAAAAAATAAAATAAAAGGCAGATGCGACGCAATGCAGAAATCGAAATGCCAAGAACTTTGTTTTAGTTAGCGAGCTATAGGTCAGCAGTATAGTTCACGACGCGATCACTGGTTCGTTGCCCGTAGCTGTTCACTGCCTGCGCCAAGTGAGCGCGGGCGATTAGCTATGCTGAACAGATCCAGGGTTGCGAAAAGAAAGAATGGTGATGACACGATGAAGTTGATAAAAGCTACACATGGAAAACTGCAGTCTAGCCTTCGAGCTTGGAACATGCCAGCCTTCCATCTAAGATCATTACTTTAGGAAGCATCTACAGATACGCAATATTTAATTTTTATAGCGACAGCCACGTTCTGTAAACGTTTGCTGCCAGTAATACATTAAGCGAAATAATTTCTCTTCTCAGATATACAAGTTATGGCTAAAAAACGCCTCTTCATTAATATCATATTGACTAAAATTTGTTAAGGTAGCCCGTGTTTTTAAAACACATGCAATCTCGAGAGAGCTATTTTTGACACATGGAAGTACGTATACTACGTTAACGACGCCACCCTTCCATAGTCAGCGTTCTACCTCCGAATCACTTTTGATCGGCAAAGATAAATTAATTACAAACCTGCTTCCGTCTGACGGAAATGAGCAGCCTACTAATGATCGGTGAGCAATGCCGGGCTACGACGCGCTCGATGCTATGTCATGTAGCTAACGGTCGAATGACTGAAAAAAAAAGGAAACAACAAACAGAACAGACCAAACGCGGCTACCTCACGCTCGCGAAAATTAATGAGAACAGGAGGCTAACGGGAGCGACGCCTTGCGGTTCTGATCGCATAATTAGCTCAGATCAAAAATAGCTTTTTCTGTGGTGTTTTCACAGGGCGTGCTCGTTAAGGGATTTCGAGAAAAAAAAAAAAAAAGGAGGGGGGGAGCCCAACAATATCAGCAACCAAAGCTTCCAAGTTTGTGATGGCAGAGTATTGAAAAGAATGCAGAGGGAAAATGTATACTTTTCTTGGAAGTTACTCTTATGTCAGATGTATACCTCCCGTCCTTACGATTACTCTTTTCCGCCTCTATAGATTCATAGCACAGAGCTGTACATTGTTTCAATGAAGATATCGATTAAAATCATTACGCCACGTGGAACCGCTAGGAATTAATAATTCTAAAACACATTTATTTCAGTGCCGCGGCTGCCGTATTTACGGTGGGGGCGAGAATGCTTGAGGCCCGTGTACTTAGATTTATACGCACGTTAAAGAACCCCAGGTGGTCGAAATTTCGGGAGCCCTCCACTACGGCGTCCCTCATAATCACACAGTGGCGTAGCCAAGGGATGGCACACCAGGCCCCGTGCCCCTCCCCCCACCCCGAATTTTATTTTTTTTTTTTGCAATGACATACACAGCCCAAAATGGCACTCGAACACTTGGCGCCCCCCCCCCCCCCCTTCAGATCAAGGAGGGGCCCCCCCCCCCCCCCCCCCCGAAAAGAATTTCTGCCTAAGCCCCTGTACTCATATTGTGGTTTTGGGACGTCAAATAAGAACAATTATTATTATTATCTTATTTCATTTCATCTTTTCTCGTTGACACTGGGGTCGGAGTTCATTAATCTTCAAGTACTAAGGCATCAAGCAGCAGTTACCCGCTCCCTGTATCTTAGTTCTCCCCAATAGCGGTCGTTTAAATGATGGAACAGAATGGATGCGAATAACTTCGTTCACGAAAGTTATTGTTTAATATACAAAGGCTGCGCTTCAAGACATCACAGTGCTTCAACAGCTAAATGAAAAATGCTAGGTAGAAATGCAACTATATTTATCAAAAGTTAATTTACGGGTTTACGTCTGTCGTTGTGGACAAACCTTAATTGTGACCCAGGGCTGGCATATTCTGTAGAATGTTAATAGAAACGACGTAACACATCGTAAAAGCTTTATGAGTATTCAAACTCAAAGTGAGTGATTCTTCAGTCATTTAAACCGAGCCTGTAAGTCCGGGGCAATTTCTCTGAACATGTGAAAATAATAATTTAATATCTGGGGTTTAACGTCCCAAAACCACGATATGATTATGAGAGACGCCGTAGTGGAGGGCTCCGGAAATTTCGACCACCTGGGGTTCTTTAACGTGCACCTAAATCTAAGTACACGGGCCTCAAACATTTTCGCCTCCATCGAAAATGCAGCCGCCGCGGCCGGGATTCGATCCCGCGACCTTCGGGTCAGCAGTCGAGCGCCATAACCACTAGACCACCGTGGCGGGGCATGTGAAAATAAGTCATGGTAGGTCTTCCACCCATACGTTAGCGTTTGTCGCGTTGCTCTAGCTGTGCCCAAAGAAAAAGAAGAAAAAAAAATTACACCATCTCCCACTCAAGGGAACCATGAGGGGATGCGAAGCAGCATTGGGGGCGCACACCAAGTTTCCGTTACTTTCACTCGGCGTTTCCGTTAGTGGGTGAGGTTTGTATTCAGTGTTTGTGTTATCATGACGTTGTGTTTGTGCGTTGCTTTCCGTTAGCGCGGAGTGAACGAGTGGCGCCGACGTTGACGTTACAACTCATCTGAACGGGAGCGAAACGAGAATGACGGGAGCCGACGGAGCGCACGCGACATTGCACGGGCCTCTAGCATTTCGCCTCCATCGAAATGCGACCACCACTGCCGGCAACGAACCCACGCCCTTCGGGTCAGCAGCCGAGCACCATAACCACTGCTCCACCGCGGCGGACATCGTAATTATTCAATAAGTCAAAAGCAATAAGAATACTGACGGCATCTTCATGAGGTTGCTAACTACAATTTTCTTCCCTCCTCTCCCTTTCTCATTTTTTTTATTCCCTTTCCTATTCCCCTATCGTAGGGTAACCAACCGGACACTTTTCTTGCAAACCTTCCTGCCTTCTGCCTTTCCGTTATCTTACTCCATACCCTTAACTTCATCTGCAGGTTTCGTTTTTATTTTATTTTTGCTAATGGTCTACGTTTGCTGAGATATTCCATATAGCCGGAAGGACAAAGCAACGTGACGTACTAGAAAGAAAGAAAGAAAGAAAGAAAGAAAGAAAGAAAGAAAGAAAGAAAGAAAGAAAGAAAGAAAGAAAGAAAGAAAGAAAGAAAGAAAGGAAGAAAGAAAGAAATTCACCAACGATTACGATACTGCCTAATACGAATTCTGAGCGCAGCTTGGTGTTGGGGCAAGGCCACCTGTGTTTTAAGTTCTGGCTTTCCGCTGTACGGACCGGGTATTTGGATCCATCCCACCCGCTGCACCAGTTGTTACGGGTGGCGACGTTGGCCGATGCGGAACCAGGGGGTAGCGTGGAGCTGAGCGGCGGGAGACGTACGCAGGCCCAGGATGTCCAGAACAGCAGGAAGCCGAGCAGAGAGACCGGTGTTGAGGAAAACTTAACAGACGTTTATTTACACCATCATAGAGGACCGGCTCGTCAGAACGGACATCTAGGCCGATCGATCCGTCCCGAGGACGACGCTCTGGCTGCTCCTTAATACCGCTTCCTTCCCAAGATAGGGAAACTCCATTAATTGGAAATGTCCAGTCACAAACGTGCATGCCTTTGAAGCTGCGTAACTAGCAAACGTCCAATCACAAACATGCATGCCTTTGGAGGGTCCGTCTCTTCGACACATTGGTCACCGCCCCCAGGATAGCAATGCCAGGGACCACTGCACTCTCACTCTCCACGTCCGACCAGTTCGGAAGAAAGGGAGGCCAATGTCACTTCGGGGAACTGAAAATCCTTTTACGAACAAAGGCACCTGCTTTAACCAAAAACAAGTTGCAAACACGTGTTCCACGGAGGTGACCCGCGCGTAGCTGCCAGCTTCACGCCGAAGCGCTCAGTTCAGGGAAGAGACAGCAGGTGTAGGTGTCTAATCCGTTCTCCGAAATGAAGGGGGGGGGGGAGTCCAAGAAGCAGGAAAACTCGTTAGGAGACAGCTGGCCCAGGACCTTCGTATCTGCTTTGTAACACCGCAAGGTATCGACTACGCCATAAACCATAACTTTTGTGAAGTAGGACAGCACCCTCTACGCCATTATTCGTCTTTCTGCGGAAAAGTGAGGTACCCGCTACTCATCTGTAAGGTAGTATAGGCACTTTGCTGAAGCTGATGTGGCTGATGACGATGAACAATTATGGCTGAGCACTTTGCAGTGGGTGTGAAGCATTAAGCCACACACTCGTTGCGCAATTAGCATTGTGTGATGACTGATTGTTATTTTGCTCTTCTGCCACGCCATATTACATAGGTTAACGCGATTCCTTGCCCTACATGACGCGTGTATAGGGTCTTTTTGCGAATGAGTTTCAAGCACCGGCGTGGCTCTGTGGTAAAATACTCGACTGCATTGCAGAGGGTCCGGGTTCAAATCCAATGCGATCCTGGGTTTTTTTTTTCTGATTTACTTTTTTCATGTGTATCGGTTACTTTTCTATGTCTAATTGTTACGCCACAGACGGCGACGGCGACGCCGCTCAACGTAGGAACGGGCGCGTAAGAGCTGTGCTCTAAAAGAAAGAAAGAAAGAAAGAAAGAAAGAAAGATATTCATGCGTTTAGTGCGGTGAGAGGGCAAGTGCGGGTGTCCGACCCAATGAACGACGGGGGAGCGCACCGTTTCACCCATTTCGCGCGTGATTCGACCGCTGAAGGAACGCACGCCCCGCTGTAGTGCCTCTCTGTGGAGGCTTAAATGTCCTTTCCACTTTGCCGCGTCCAGAAATGCTAAACGCGCACTTCCAGCGCTCGTCTCTGAAGGCAAGTTACGACAAGCTGTTTTGGAGAGCCGAGTCGGAGCTTTCGTCCTTTTCTGTCAGCGCGTATTTTCAATTAACCGAGAACCAAATCGAAAATGAATTCCCGTCCGGGCCTCTTCAGCTAGCTGTCGGATAAAGCGAGGCGGCGGAAGAGGAGGTAACGTTGTTAAAATGCGCAGCTATCAAATTTCTACTTTCGCGTTCCGGATTAATCGTTCACGATTAAGTTGGTGCAAGCTTCCCGGCTTATGTAAGACTAACAGCTTCCCCAATAAGCAGGGAAGTTGAAAGGTTAATCTCGACAGGGCTAGTGTCGTACCTGTGGGAAAAGCATAGCAGACGAAACTTGCGCTTCGAATGAATTTGGTGCGCATGCGCTACTCTCTGATCTCATCGAAGGCGCTAGAAGGCTCTGACCGGCCAGCCAATCGTCGCTCGCGCCTACTGTTAAAGGGATTAAAGCATCGGTCGACTTTACAACGCCGTATACGCGGTCTACGACACTGGCATTGGGGTGATCTGGCAGTGTATCCGGTCCTGTGACCCCGCGTCCAGCCACACGGTGCCTTCTCAACCACTCGCTGTGTGGTTGACAAGGCACCGTATCTGTGTCTGTAGGCGTTAGATCATTACCCTCTTGGTATAATGTTCGTTCGATTCATCCGCAGCACCTGAACAAGTTCACGATGTGTTGCACCTTTGCATTGAATATTAGGTGCGGAGAACTTTAGGGGCCCGGGCTGTCGTATGCTGTCGTCGTCTCATGTAGCTTGGCGTAACGCTGGCAAAACCACGTATAGCATAGCCATCTGTAGCATATTGAGCGCGCACTCAAGCCAAGGAGAAGTCTTCTTCCTCTTGTTCTTCGAGCGCCTTGATGATGATATCAAGTGCGGAGCCCTTGTGCGGGAAACCAGATAAGTACGTGGTGCGTGATACCAATAATGTTCTTGTGACTACAAACAATACCACCCATTGAAAAAGAATACCGAGGCCTCAACTATTAAATTTTATGTCATTTGCGGTCAGTTACTTCATTTTCATTGATCAAGTCTCCTACATCCTGAAATGTATGCAGAACAGAAAAGTAGGCGGCTCTTCCCACGGCAGCTACTAGCCTGCCATTTTAATAATATTATCTGGGGTATAACGTCCCAAAGCCACGATATTATTATGAGAGACGCCGTAGTGGAGGGCTCCGGAAATTTCGACCACCTGGGGTTCTTTAACATGGATCTAAATCTCAGGTACACGGGCCACGAGTATTTTCGCCTCCATCGAAAATGCGGCCGCCGCGGCCAGGATTCGATCCCGCGACCTTCGGGTCATCAGTCGAGCACCATAACCACGACCACCGTGGCGGGTAAACGTTGGAAAAATAAGCATTTTCGTACGTTCCTCCATCATTTTCAACGTTCACAAAGCACTGGATCAGCAGTAACAATTTACGATATATATATATATATATATATATATATATATATATATATATATATATATATATATATTATGTGCTGCCGCTGTTTTCTTCTAGAAGCCCCGTTTTAGTTCTTTGTTTAGTCTAGTCTACAAATCTCACAGGCGTATTCAATTCGTGTAAGTATTTCTAACTTCGATTCTAATAGTTATCTTTAGGTGAAAACATCTGCACTAAATGAGGTTGAAACCTGCTTGCTCCTATGGTGACGTCCCCACGGTCCGAAGTGGGGAAGTCAAAAGCCGAAGGCCTTTTGTGTGTGTGTGTGTGTGTGTGTGTGTGTGTGTGTGTGTGTGTGTGTGTGTGTGTGTGTGTGTGTGTGTGTGTGTGTGTGTGTGTGTGTGTGTGTGTATGTGTGGGTGTGTGTGTGTGTGTGTGTGTGTGTGTGTGTGTGTGTGTGTGCGCGTGCGTGCGTGCGTGCGTGCGTGCGTGTGCGTGCGCGAGATTTTCATAGCTGGGCCTTTTACATGCGCACAGCATTTCTTATAGCTACCTTCCCGCCATTTGGACTAGCTGACCGGGTACGTAACGCATACAGGACCATGATGAAAAATAATTGAGCAGGGAACGTCGCTGGAGCCCACGTTTCAACAAGAGGACTTGTATTCGTTCGTCAGGTAAGCATGTTGTCAGTCCAGGCGAGCCCCTCTCGTTGGATCCGGCGTCATTCACTCTTCAACGATTTTTCGCCACATCAGGCCTCCATGTTACATTGAACTTTCTGTCTTGTCTAGATACCTACAGGACCAAGTGACACGAGTGACGTTACACAGCACACGATTGTGGGTGTGGTTCAAACGGTTGTGGAAACACGTCATTAGCGGCAGCATTGCACGCATTGACTGTGACGAACGTTAATAGATAGTTTCTACTGTACTTCACCTTTCTTTTGCCAGAGCGACCGTGGAATATCGTCAGCCCAGCCAGCGCGTTGAACTGTGGTCGTGACGTCACCGTCGCAGCAAGCAAGGTTGAAGTTATACCTCGAAGATGTTGGTTATACACCCGGTCATCCGAATGGCGGGAACGTATAGCTAAGAAATGCTATACGAATGTAAAAAAAAAAAAAAACAGTGGGAACGTTATGCAAAAGTCACACGGTCCCCTATGTATTCTACCAAGGCTCGAAGGCCAAAGCCATCTGCTGTTTCTTCTCAGTTGAATGTATTGATTCGCCCCCCCCCCCGCCCCGAAACTTGCTGCACCACACGTGGTGTTAAACTGCCTCCAGAATCTGCCCCCCTTTCATCAAGCGACGATATCATGTCACGACATCATGTCACACGTTATGGGACGTCCTAGTGACTTCCTGATGACGTAACAAACCTTAGCGATCTGTGACGTGATCACTGATCACGGGACTTTTGATCGTTCGTGTTGACGTCGACGCCGCGGCGACGGTTACTTTTCGCGTTTGATGAGGCTGGCAGCGCCTCTGGATGCGCCGTTAGAGCGAAAGCGAGCGCGTGAGCGGGCCAATTATGCGCTGAAGAAAGCTCAGTACTACTGAGAGCCCCCTGTAGCGTCTTTAATCTCACCACACATGATTCATGGTAAAGCGGGCTCACTGCGCAATCACCATAGCGTGTACGCGGTATTCTTTCATCGCGACAAAGTTCTCCTATCGGTGCTTACGACGTTAATTCCGAGCGAAATGTTATAAGCCCAATAAACAGCTCTCACGAATTCCTTACACGCAACTCCGTAGTAGGGACTTTCTGCCTTAATTTCTCATTTTTCTACTATATTTCTTGCTCTTTCACTCTCAGAACCTTCATCAATATACTACTGTTAAGAATGGCTGGGCTAACTTACCTCTAGTGAAGGGCTCCATTCCCTCGATTCAATCTACTGGTGGTCATCTTAAGCGGTTTCAAAAACAAGCAGCTCCCCACCCCCTTCCCCCGAGCTGGCTCCTTCCCTCACCGAAATATGAGGAAAGCGCATCATATGAATAGTGATTATGCAGAATCGCCGAGGCTTCACTGGGCCATGATATATATACTATCTTCGTCGGGGCGTCAGTCTAGCTGGGTCTCCAGTGAGATGCCTTCGTTCTCCTTTTCACCGTTGTCATCACTATCGTTATCAGACAAGTGCAGACAGCTCTCTCGATGTTATAGAGGCGGCCCGGCGCTGAACTGCGCATCGATAACCATGAAGGAGAGCGAGGTGCGCATACATTATTCCTTGGCCGCCGACGGCAATTTTGTTACAACCCGACCGGCGCCAGCGCGGAGGTAAATTTCATTATAGAGTGGTAATGTGCGGCGCATATCACCCGTGTAGTGGTGCCCAAGAAAAGAATCCAAGGATAGATTCGAGAGGAATAAAAGTACGGGAAAAAATAAGGAAATTAGTTTCACGCTGCCACGTCGCTTCTCGCTTCCGGGGTTTTTCTTTGTGGTCCTTTCGTGATATAGCCGTCCAGCCATCATTAATTCTCATCCCACGCTCTCTTTCAGGAAGAATCTCGCTCTAGATATATTGTTCGAGTTGGGATATTCTTATTCTTCCCTGCCGGTATACACATCAAGTGACGTTTCGCGCTATTACACCTATTTGGGAATAGTTCTGTACCGCAGAGCTATATTGGTACAATAAGGTCTGTGCGATGTCTGCTAAACCCACTTAGTGTTGATAGGTATGAATTGGTATTTAACGAGAAATTTAATCAAGGTGTGCGGTGAAGAAAAAGAAGGAAACATTGGAATTACATTTTATGCGGCAGCGAAGTAATGTTGCTATAAATTCAGTGAATTCGCACCCAACTCACTCAGCTGCCGGCTTTATTAATCTTTCTTCGTCGGAAACAGCGCGAGCACACGGGACTAGAAAGACAGACAAGCAAAGATCAATCACCTCCGTGATTGATCTTTGCTTTTTCATGCACTCGTCACGGCGCAGGCGTAGGGCTTCCCCTTTCCCTCATCCTTTCTTGTTTATCTATTTCCAAGGAAGCGTATATATGTGTTCGCACGAAATAAATGCTCATGTTGTTAGCCAGCGCAAATCCTGTCTTTCTAGTCCCGTGTGCTCGCGCTGTTTCCGACGATGAAGCCATGCCAACAAGCTCAAGTTCACACCCTCCTTATTAATCCTTCTCTTCTTAACGCGAAAAACATAATAAAGTAAAAGAATAGTACAAGCGATGAAGAATGAAAAGATTAATAAAGGTGACAATAAAACTTTTTTTCTGATCATTCCGCGCCATTTTTCCCCTTGAAATGGGCATCATGCCACCTAAAGTAGTATTTACAAAATTAAGGGGGATGCTTAGAACACTGTAAGAATCGGAAGGCGAAAGCTGTTTGACCCGTAGTAAGATGGAATGGAGCTCTGAGCCCACGTGGCGACGTATAAGCGGTATTCACACGGGGCACCAATCCTCGGGGGATAAAGGCGGAGCCTAGTGACGTCAGCTCGCGAGGAGAATTCCCTACGAATGTCCCCCACACACACGGACGAGGCGAACATGGGGGGGGGGGGGACCAGTGTTACCAGACTACTCTGGTGGCTTGTACCGCCCGTTTCACCAGCTGCTGACGACGAGCTGCAGACGACACGAGCACCAGTCTGCAGGAGCAAGTGCAACAATATGGCCAAAGAAGAGCCCGAAATTCCGCTACATCCCCCACCGCCAGGGGATCGTTTGTCCTGACGGGGAAAAGGTCCCCTTGTCCGCCGAGGAGACGCGGGGGAGTCGCGCCCGCTCACTAATTTGTGACGTCGCGGTCACATGATCCGCAATCCCCTCTTGTCCCCCGCGGATTTCTCCCTCGTGTGAATACCCCGTTAGGCAACCTGCTGTGGAGTTTTCGAAATGCGACCGCAGCACAAGAACCCTCATCCTAGCGAGCAGAAGCATGGAGCCACTTTGGGCCCGGCCCGGCCTCCCGTCTAGGCCGTGCATGCTTGGCAGTGTCGTCGCCGTGAGACCGGCGAGGAGCACGCCTCTCTCCCTTCCTCATGCCCCAACTACGCTGCTGCTCACGCGAAGGCGCAAAGACGAAGGGGACGAAGTTGATGCGCACCTGGCCTGCTCACTTCTTTTTTTAACCATATTTTTTGGACCTAACACAACCTTGAAACGTAACAGATTTAGAGGGGGGCCCGTAGCTGCTACGTGGACGCGTGCTGCCAGCCATTTCCAATGGCAGCCGGCATACACCGAGCTTCCGTTGACTCCGCAATATAACTGTCTATAGAGATTTAAGGCTTTCGCCTGAGAAAAGCGTCGGAAGGAGAGCTTGTTGGTATTTCTGCTTTGGGTGAAACGGCGAGAAAAAAGACGGGACGCCGGAAAAGACGCCACAAAGTCAGCGCTCGACCGTCCTTGTTTTTTTACTCATTTGTTTATTTCGCATTACAATGGTTCTTTTTTTTTTTCTTTGATGGCGGCAGCACGGGTGGTAGGAGGGAGGGGAATAGGCCATTGACTGGATTCGTTGCAGTTCAATGCACACTTCGTTTGAGTATACATTATACGGCAATTGCCAATTAAATTCTATATTTCCAACCTTGTACGCAACGAAGCGACCGTGAGTCATCGAGATGGCTCGCTTTTAGTGATTTTCCGATTCACCTTGGTTCGCATATCCTGCCATCGATCTGACGAAAATATAATTACATTTCTGCACCACCATGTCGTTTTTAGCCGTAAGAATTGGTCTGCGCGTGGAACTATGGTTTGCACTGAGGTCGGAAATGCTCTTTTGGGAATGGTCCAAGAAAACGCGAAAGGCTCGCCACCTTCTTCCGCCAAAATCTCGGTTTTCCGTCTGTTCGAGATGTTGGCTCTTTTAGGATCGGAGGACCCTTCGAAACACGCGGCAAAACCGTAAGCATCCGACTCGGCACGAAGAGTAAATAAATGCGACGGGAGTGGCGAGCGCACAGAACGAACGAATGGAAGACATCGAATGTTTGAAAAATTGAACCTAGAGACAAAAAAAAAGCAGTAAATAGGAAGAAATCTTTAACATCCAGCAGCTGCATTTTATTCCTCAGATGGGCCACCACCGCCGCATAAATAAGACACGCGCGGAAAGGAAAGGATAAAAAAAAAATGACGGTTACACAAAGCAAAGGTCGGCGAAAGCCGGCCCTGGATCGGTTCATCTCGTCTTCTTTATTTATTTATTTTTTCGAGTTCGTCTTTCAAAGGGGAGAAGCTCGCTATGGGAATCTTTTCTGTGGACGAATTGCAGCCAGCCCTTTCCACGCCGGAAGTAAATCCGCTGCGCGGAGTCAAGCATTCACTCGCGTCTCGTGCAGCTCTACAGCATGCCACTCCATGGAGTCATAGATATTTGTCCCTTTAAAAAACGAACAAAGACAACCCCTTCGGTCTATAGTTACCAGGAGAGCTACACACTCAACCTCGTTTCGCGTTTATTGTGTTCAACGTATTGTAAGCGTGTGCTGCTCACTTAGTAGTGGAAAATATATAAAACCAGATTAAGGGCGCATAACGGTGGCTCGTCACTTATGTTCGTATGTGTTTTGCGAATCTATTTCGCAGAAATCGGGTTTAAATTGCACGCAAATTCGACTTGTTTCCAAGCTAGGAAGATAAGCGGTTCTGCATGTATAGAGTGCCGTACCCCTCTACGTTAGTTAGGAAAGTCTGGATTTTTTTGCCCTCTTCTCCGAACTAGTCATATAAAAGGTTATTCAAAACTGGCGCTGCATGCACAGAGGTCTCAAGCTCAGAAACCGATCTCTATACACAGCTCAGTGACAAATTTCGTTCATGCGCATACCCGGATGAAGCGGCACTTCGTGTTCTCTCCTTTCTTTCTTTCTGTTTACCTCTTAGCCCCTTTACTCTTTGTATAGGGTAGCAAACTAGGCACGCATCTGCTTGATTTGAGTGTCTTTCCTTTCTTTTTCTCAATCTTTCACAATTCCATCCGAACGTTGATATATATATATATTGTTGCCACTCTTATGTATGCGGTATTGTGTGCCCTTTGATCGTTTAAAAAAAGAAGCGAAAGCTATAGCTAGCGAAATATATATATATATATATATATATATATATATATATAATATATATATATATATATATATATATATATATATATATATATATATATATATATATATATATATATATATATATATCGTGCCGCAAACGTGCAGCGAACTCCCTTAATTGTCTTGAACTTACCTCGGAAAAGTTTACATCAGTAATCTTGTATCTTGTACTGTATACGTCTGGATTTGCTTTCTTTTTTTTTACCGCTCTTTTCTTTTACTTCTTTCTTTGTTCTGTGTTCTGTTTTGATCGCAGTAATTTTGAGATGCAACCGGCTTTGATACTTTCCGTCGTGTCGGTAAATAAAGACAACAGCAATGCCCAAATGCCGCCGCTGTTCTTCCTTTGCTTTTTTAGAATACTCGGAGCGCAAATAAAATGACACACTGCGAAGAAAGCAACACACACGCGTAGTACAGGCGCTCGTCGTTTCTGCGCCGTTCCTGGAAAGCGAGAAAAGCGCGGAACCTTGTACTGTGCTGCAACCCTGAAACTAAATTATCGGGTTTTACGGGCTAGAACCACGACATGATTATAAGGCACGCCGTAGAGGGGAAACCGGCGTTAACTTCGCTCATCTCGGGTTTTTTAACGTGTATCCATGCACGCGGATGTTTCTGCATTACGCCCCAATCGATACGCGATCGCTGTGGCCAGGAATCGAAACCACATCCTCCAGTTCAGCTGCACTAACACCTCCGCTAAGCAACCACGGCGGGTGTGCATTTTGTTCGAACGCAACAAATACAGGAAGATTAAATAACGCGTACACGGATATTTACCGCTACGCGACACACTACATCTAATAGGACAGGTGCACGTCGACAGACAGGCGACGCGAGTTAAGCGGAGCAGGGTAGAAGATATGCGTGGTGCGGACAAATGGGGCGTACGCGAAAATTTATCGCGTGACTGCGGGCCTATTCATATTTCGGGAATTCCCCGAGGCCATTTGTAACTCGCTCATTTGCTGCGCCACCACCTTCGACAGCCGTTTCCGTTCGGCATAACCTAAACCAAGCGGATCCGAGCGTGCGACATGTCTGGCACTTCGCCCTCGCGCAATCATATACACGGCGCCGGAAATGAGCGGACGCCGTATGCCCATAAGTGCGTCGTACATATGTTCTTCCGAGTTCGGCGCTCACCCCCCCCCAGGTTCCGCCGAAGTAATTTAATCGGGGCGGACGACGTGTCACGCAGTACGCCAGAAGGGCCACTGCCACGCTGTCAACTACATGGCGTCGCGTATACTGCGACATTAGTTTGGCACTCATGACCCTGTAATGGTTCTCGTTATCCCTTTACGATTGTTCCACGTCGTCAACCGGCTACGTGACAAGTTTCCTAATCTAATCAAGCCAGGAAGGGGTCTCACCAGATCTACCGTTGTTGGTTTGTTTTTCTTTTTTTTTTAAGAATAACGCAAACTTGTAGCGCCCGCGGAACGAAGACAGACCACCCGGAAGGTGTATAGCGCGAAAGAAGCCGCAGATGCATACAGCGACAGTATGCCGCCTTTTACACCTGGTTCTACTGTTCCTCGGATTAAATTTTGCAGCGTTTGCTTTTCACGGCTCCTTACCATAGCTTGTGCTATATATTATCGCCTTGTTGGTATGATAAACTAAATTGATTTTGAAGCCAAAAGGTGAAGGAGAATGAAATGAAGGAATAGCTTGCGGCTGTTAACTGTGAAAACATGTCCTGCTTCATGACAGTTCGTTTTTAGCGTCGCACAATAAAGCGTGGGGTTATTCCAAAAATGATGGCAAATAGAACAAGCTTGCCGGGTCTGCGGAAATCCTTGGCCTGAAACTCATCACGGACCCGAGATTTCCAACATGCAGGGGCAATTCGACACAGAGGGATGCCGCCCCAGATTTGGCCTTCCTGCGCAATGTAGAAGGGTCATGGGAAAACGTACAGGAGGACCTGGGTAGTGACCACTTCATTACGGAAATCAACGTAAGCATTACACAACCCCCACCTAGAATTTACAGGTACATTGACTGGGATGTCTTCCGCGACATCCGGACCAAAGAAGAGATGCCCCGGGAAACATTCGAAGACCTCATTAGTAATCTCAAGGAGGCGGTCCACAAGGCCACCAAAGAGATCTCCACGGAACTGGAAGTAGCGGTGCCTTCAATGGACTCTAGACTAGCCCATCTCCTGGAGGCCAAAAACCCCCTCAGGGACAGGTGGAAGAAACAAAAGATGAACAGGACGCTCAGAACCAAGATATCCTAACTCAACAAGGAGATCGAAACGCATGCCAAGAAGCTCGCCGCGCAACAATGGGATGAGGTATGCAACGAAGCAGATGGGAAAATGTGCAAAGGCAGCACGTGGAGCGTACTCAAGCATCTGCTTACTGACAGCAACAAACCATCCAAAAGCAGCGCCCGGTTGGAAATTGAAAGGCTTGTGCACATGAACACCAAAGACGGCGGCGGTCCGCAGACCTTCGCTGACAAATTAGCGGAATTTTTTTTTTAATTTTTATTTCCAGAGTTTGCCCAACGGCATACATGGTTAAATATACAGATAGAGGCCGGTTTCCGCTATATATTTACATCCTGCTCGAGGGCACGTCCATTCCATGGAACAACTCAAAGCCCGAATACCAAGGATCCCTGCAGTCAGCCTTGCGTAGGCCTTTCAAGGTTGCTGAGATTCTTCATGCCTTGCGGGACCTAAACGGACGGTCGGCGCCCGGCTCAGACGGAATTACCAACAAGCTCCTTAGAAATCTGCACAACGCAGTGACAGAAGTCATTACAGAAAAAATCAACCAAGTGTGGTCCGATGGCGAATTCCCCGAGGAGTGGAGAACAGCCGAGGTCGTATCCATACCCAAACCGGGAAAGCCCCTTCAAGCAGAGAACTTGAGAACTTGCGACCGATATCGCTCACGTCATGCCTCGGGAAAGTAGCTGAACATGCCATTCATAACCGAAGTAGTGAGCACATTGAGGACGAAGGCCTCTTTCGCTACAACTTGGTGGGCTTCCGGAAATCTTTCACCACACAAGACGCTATGCTCCTTATTAAGAGTGCCATAATTGACAGCACATCTCTGGACATCAAAGGGATACTGGCGCTCAACCTGACAAAGGCAATTGACATGGTCAGGCATGAGCATATTCTGAAATTTCCAACTTGAGCCTTGGCGAAAAGTTTCACACCTTTGTTAAGTCTTTTCTGGCAGATAGAAAGGCTACAGTTCATATTGGCCAAATCAAGAGCAAAGAATACACACTGGGTAGCATTGGCACACCGCAAGGGTTGGTGTTGTCCCCGCTTTTAATTATTTAACATTGCAATGCACAACCTATCCAAGCGGCTCGCCGACGTTCCGGGAATCGGCCACGTAATATACGCGGACGACATCACCATATGGTCGGCGGAGGGCCCCCTTGGCAAGCTGGCGGGAAAACTACAACGGGCACTCGATGTCACGGAAGACTTTCTGGCTAGCACGGGGCTACAGCTGCCACCTAGCAAGTCCGAACTCCTCCTCCGCAAGGGTTTCCCGAGACGGGGGCCGGAGACTGACGGGGCGTCTATTTGCCTGCGGTCCAAAAGCGGAAAAACAATCCTGATCTGTGACTCAATCAAGGTTCTCGGCATGACAATCGGAAAGCACAGCAATAACAACACTGAGGATCTCAGACGTATCGAGAAGAGTACTCACAGTTTCACCAGGGTCATCTCCAGAGTTGACAACAAGAGGAAAGGGCTTAAAGAGGACAATCTCATGAAAGCCTTCCATGCGTTCCTCATCAGCCACATTATCTACGCTGCCCCTTTCTTGAAATTGAAGATGATGACGCTCAATGAAATTGATGCCCTTATCAGGACAGGGGTTAAACGGGTTCTTAATCTTCCAAAAAGCACCAACACGGAGCGGCTATTGCGGACTGCACAACACAGCAACGGAGCTCTTTGAAGCTCAACGAACAGCTCAAATTTGCCGATTGTCCCTTACAAAAGCAGGCACCAGGATCCTCCTGGAGGCAGGGCTGCAACACCTGTTCATGCCCCCCGAGAAAGACAAGATCTCCTCGGTGATAAGAGGGGCCATATGCGTCGACCCGGTCCACAGGAACATCCATCCCGTGCACAATGAAGGGCGAAGAAAAGCAAGAACCGACGCCATCCTGGGGAACATCAATTCCAGCTCAACCGCCATCTTTGTTGATGCAACCAAATACTAGAAAAAGGACGCGTATGTCGTCACGGTCGTCAATGCCAAGAGATCACTAGTTAACGCGGCCACGGTGGTCACCACCTTCACTCACGAAGCCGAGGAACTGGCTATCGTGGTAGCTCTGCAAGAACGAAGAAGGGACGTCACCATCTTTTCAGACTCGCGAACTGCCATCAGGTCATTTTCATCCGGTTTCGTCTCCGCCGCCGCCGGAAGCATTGTGGATAAGACGACTACTGAGGCTAACGAAGGCGGAGATCCCCTAACACACATCATATGGTTCCCGGCCCACATGGGTAACATCTTATCCTCCCCAACCGGCAATCCTAACGAGAGGGCTCACCAGCTAGCGCGTGAACTAGCTACCCGCGGCGGTGACCGGCCATCTCAGACGGGACGGGAACGGGGATGCACGGACTTCAAGGATCCATAAATATCATTCCACGAGATCATCTCAGCTCACAAACTAGGGCGCCTGCTCTTCCCCCCTCCACACCCTAAATTGAATAAAGCGCAAGCGGTCACACTACAACTATACAGACAAAAACGTACATCACTCCAGCCATGCTAAACAGAGTCGATCCAGACTTTTCACCTCACTGTCAACACTGTAATCACGTGCACTGCAATTTCGAACATATGCTCTGGCTGTGCCCCTTTAATTCGGGGTCAGGATTATCAGACAAACCCTCCTGAGAGGCTGCCATGCGCCGCATGGCAGCCTCCCAGGAGGGTTTGTCCCGGGCCCTCTGCCATGCGCCGCATGGCAGAGGGCCCGGGACATCACCGAGAGGCTCCAGCTTCCAGCACCTTCCTGGGTGGAGCCACCTGGCTGAGCTAGCGGGACCTCCAGTCGCGTTCAGCTTTTGCCACTTTTGAACCACACTAAAGTTCTCACTCACTCACTCACTAGCGATGGGAACACCTCTCCCCCGAAAGACCTTTTGTTTATTTCCATATATAGTCTGGCAAGTCTGGTAAAACATCAGCGTTGCTGACGTCACTAATGGGGCATGTTTCTGTTGGTACAAAAATCTTGCTTGTGGAATTAGAGACGACATGAAACACGAGTTCTCGCTTGGGCAAGGCCTCGGGCATGTTAGCACAAATGAAAGAAAAATCTACTTGATCTTGAGGGGTTGTTTTAGTGATAAGAGACGCGTTCGGATTACGAGGTGATTTCTAGGCGATTTCTCCAATCTCCAAAACAGGAGAGCCTAGATACACAAAATATACTTTGAAAAGTATTGCTAAGGGCACACTGACATGCATTTTAAAAATATACGCTATATAGCAAGCATTTTTTTTAAACAGTACGCACCAAGACACATTTTTTTAACCAAGAATACAGGCCTTTTCCTAACAAAATCACAGACTTATCGAATATGTTGAAACAATCCATCTTTCTCGGTATATAAGGCTAAAAGAACCACTTTCACGTAAAGACCAAACGAAGGCTTCTTCCATACTTAATGGACAAGCAAGAAAAAGCAAACGCAAATAACGCATTATTCACGTACGCTCGCCCGGCTAATGAAATACTGTTTCAGATTTCGACGAGAAGCAGTATTGAGATCAATGCCTTCTTTTTCAAGATTGTTCAGTAATACTGGTGTTCGGCACGGTAGTCCCTCCTTTCCATAATCACTTCGGGAAAAAGGCACGAGCCAAGTTTTTCGCTCCCGAATGTCGTATTCGAGGTGATGAGGTTTCCTCGGATTTCGAAGATCAGTAAATCTCGTATGGCCTAGTTTTACACTTTTACGTAAGATTAAGCTTATAATTGTAATGAACTGGGAGAACATTAAACTTGTGAAAGAATGCACGTGTATGACTGTCGTAAGGAATACAGGAGACCTGTGCGCCGCCGCCGCCGCCGCCGCCGCGCCATAACTGCGGCGCGCCGCCGTTAGTCTTTTCTTTTAATCCGTGTGGGGAATCTGGACATAACATACAGCGCTTCGCCAGAGGAGCTCTTCTCGATGTGTCCATGTAATGGACTGTCCATTTCAGCCACCGCTGAATGGCGGGAGCTCGGCGAGAAGCGCGCCCCCTGTTTCCGGTTCTGGTTGGGCAGCGCCATCATGACATCACGAAGCTTTCAAACACTCTCGACACGAATGATAGGGACGGAATGCGCTTCAACGCAACGAGCGCATCCCTCAGAGATACGATTTTAGGTGCGCATGTCTTTTGATCGTGTTAGCCATCAATTTAGGTTTAATGCGGCCGCCCGTCTAACGCACCTGTGAAAGTCGTTACGTTTTCCCTTCATCGTTCTCAAACATCTGGGACACATTCATACGCAAATTCAAACTTGAAAAGTTCCTGTGTCTGTGCATGTCATCCACTCTCTTCTTACGCTAGGAATGTGCTGGCGGGTTCGGTGCGGCGACGTGGTCAAGAGCGAGGTGACATCACGGCTCACCGCTTTTTCGAGTAATTGAATGCGCTCTACCGAAATGGATTGTGGACACCTCCTTTGGATGAAGGCATCGAGAATAGCTCCCCGGAAGTTGTCGTATCTTTTTCTTCTCCAAAAGTCTCTCGAGTATTGCCTGACCTTAACGCTGCCGTGTCCTCCAGTCTTAAAGGGCGACGACCCAACTCGCTGGATAGCATATTCTTGGAGTAGCATATGCGTCCACCCGGTCCCCAGGAACATCCATGCCGTGCACAATGGACCGTGTACTCTGTTTATAGATAAATAAAATAGATAAGTAATACATATATCGGTGTGTTACTACACTTTCTTCCTTTCATTCTTACTCGAGCAAATCGATAAATAAATACGGAAGTGAATACAAAAGAAAACTTAGAATACAGCTGATCTAGTTGGTAGGTATTCATGTTAAGAAGACAAGACGTGGAAACACGGACGTAAGAGAAAAGTCAAGAGAGTGAACAGCTATCTCTCACGTAGACCACTACTCGCACTTTATTGATAGGTATCGCCTCTTGCGTGGGAATGCACAGATAAATATTTGTGTCTACCTTTGTTTCCGCCGCTGTGTGATTTTTCATTTAGTGGCATTTCCGGTCTCTTGAATAATCTCCGCTGTCCGTTTGCACGCCCTGTTTTTATAAAGGGCCCCTAAACAGCCTCTGAAAATACAAAAAAAAAAAAACGAGCGCGTTATTCTCTCTTGGCGTTTCTTGTCTTTTGGTGCACTTCGTGATGCCAGAACGGTGCTTGACGTGACATCATCAGGGTACATACTCTAGACTGGTCCATATACCACAAATAACAGTTGTGAATTGTCTCCCACACTGCTTTGCTATGCAGCCGCCCACCCGCTCTTGCTTGTATCGCATGACTATCGTGCGCAATTAATTAATTTTGCTCCATTTTGTGCGTATGCGACTGCGCATGCAGAGATAATAGACTGTAGCCGACAAGCGCGAAATCCTGATAGGTTCAACGCTTAGTGCTGACATTTTACGCGTGCTTTATAAAGAAATAAGTAGCGAGGAGAAAGATGTCCCCTGTAAGAAGGGTATAGTCAAGGCGAGGACGAAACCAATGGAAAAGGCGCCGGATTATATGATCCTTCCAACGGACGAACTCTTTATAGCGGGAGGGGGGAGGAGGGGTGCAGATTCTAGAGTTGGTGGGGCGAGAAATTTGTCTCTTCAATTTTGAAACAAATCTGTTTCATCGCAAGGGCGAAGCAGTGAACGCGATAAGAACACGCCGTGGTGTTGAGGGCTAGCACCTAACTCTTTTTGATCCGATTTCACTGAACCAAAACGCTGGTGTATGGCAATACGGCCGCTCCTAGCTGGGAGAGAAGCGGTTTTCGCGCAGTTTCTCGTATCAGTGGTCCGAGCGCGATGCAGTGAGATCACAGTGCTCACAGAGCGTAAAAGGTATACGAGCCGTTGGCTGGGGGATATCTACCGATATAGCACGCGGGCCAGCGCTCGCGACCGCGCCCTTATAGTCAAGGTTCACGGGTGCTGCTCGAGCTACGCAGTTCCCCTCCCCAGACATCCCCTCCTGCTCCTTCGCCCAGCAAATGACGGGCGGGGCGTTACCTTTCTGCTTGAGTAGCAATCGATGGCAGGCATCGCACGCGGGTTGATGTTCTTCCGTGTGACGGATGGCCAGCTTGTCTCATCTCTGCTTTAGCCATGTTCCTTGCCAGCGCTCGCGAGCTTTTACTCGCGGGTGGAACATACGATGCGCGGAGTGATGTTATCAATTTGGAGTTTATACGGAACATGACGGCGACGGTGAAAACCTGTTCTGAGTGTCCAGATAGTTGCTATCAGAAAAATGTTGAAGCACGTTTATTGCTTTGCAATTTATCCGAGATGGCCATGCTCCTAGTATTTTCGCCGATGAGAACGTTTGCTCCGACTCCAGCGAGTGGAGTTCCTGTTCAAGTCGCTGTCTATGTGTGATGTGCTTGGGACAGTCGGGCAACAGATTATGCGCATCCTCGTCGTCGCGGCCGCACGAGCATGTTGATGATGGCGCACGCTGAATCCGGAATAAAAAGTGCTTTGTGTAAGCAGTTCCGAGTCTCTGGCGATCCATGAGTATGTCGATACGCCGTGGGAGCTGAGGTTCTAATTGGCACTCAAGATTAGGGTGAACAGCGTACAAGATTGATTCCTTTGTGCTGTCTGAGAATCAGGTAAACAAACATAATTCCCGTTTTACTCTTCGTAATATGCGGTGTATGTCGCATTGGCATATAGGAATGAGGCGGGTTTGTGTGTAATGATGAGCGGCGTTTTCCAACTCATCTACCATGTGCTGTATGTGTCTTTATGCGTTTATCAGTGTATATGTCATAATCATCACCCAGCACCTGGAGTAGCATGTCAGGCGAATAGCCAGGCTAACATCTCCATGCAGCTTTCCATTAAAACATTTTTCTCTCTCCCTCTATCCTGATATGCACAGCAGAGTAATTGCTCTAAAAAAGCAAAGAAGCTTTCACTATTCCCCTCAGCAGGTCGCTACTGAACAGCTAAAATGCAGGATCCACATTGTACAGTAAGCGCTTCGCAGTCTACTGTGGTTTTTGACACATTTGCAATCGAGTTGCATGAAAGCCTTTCTGACACTATCTGCATCACACCTCCGCCAAGGCAACTTAGACTCTTTTAAAGCAAGCTTTGGTATCCGGGCAAGGAAATAATGCAATCTCGGAGCTGTGCCATGTCTCAGTTATCATTAATACGTAAAACAATGTAAATTTGTTAAAATGTTTCTATGGGATCGGTGTTTACTACGGGTAGAATGAACACTGAAGTGTCCAAGAAGGATCCGTGACACTGAAGTGTCAACGTAACTTGGACAGACAAGGTTGCGTGGTGGCATCATCAGCAAATAAGAGACAAAAAGTGATGTTCGTTGTAAATTATTAGTACAGTCGGTTGCGACCTAAGAATAAACATAAGCTCCGCCCAAAGTGGTTTGCACAGACGCCCCGTACCATTGCATTTGCTAATTTCTGTGACCGCAACCACCTTTCGCTTTTTTCAGGTAGGTGCATTCCCCATACAGACACATGTTCCTGCCGCTGGGTTTAGGTAAGAAATCTTCACCTTCCTGGCGAATTTCAGCACATATTCGGACGTCATTTTTTGGGGTAGCGTAATATCTTAGGTAGGGACAACTATCTTTTAATTATTGATAGGTGTAATATTTGCGTTAGCATCCAAAGAGTACTTACGGTTAAAACGGAAACGACTGAGCACGACTCTCTTTCACAGATGAATGGCATGACACGCCGCAGTTCTTGGGGCGGAGTTTGCCAGTCTTGGGTAGTAATCGACTGTAGCAGATTTTAGCTTGGTCTGCCTCGTATGTAATCTTGCAACACCGCACACTTCCGTTTTTCGCACGAACACTTTTCCGTCCCTCGCTCATACAAAACGCATTTCATTTCCTTTTGCTTTGCAACTGTCATGCCAAGCAGTTGCTTTAGTTGAGGACACAAATCCTCGGTCGCGAAGACGGACTGCTTAAAAAAAAAATCCTATGTCTTCTGCGGTGATCCTTGCTTTTCGGGCCTTTTTAATGACAGCATCACCACGTGTGGATTGACAACAGAAAGAGAAGACAATGTTCTTATTGGTATCGGAATCCCGCACAGGAACGCGATGGCAAGCATCCATATCTTGCTCAGTTATCGGCACGCCAAGCTCTTCCCCGACTTTCTGCAGGACGTTCCCAAGGTTCTCGTTCTGCAAGTAAGGAACACCTTTAACCTCGATATTTGTATTCCTCAAGCATTGGTTCTGTGTCACTATCTTTAATGAGTTATGGCACACTTTCTTGACCAGTTTGCTCCTCAATTTCTTATAGAAGAGGCTCTTTTGCTGCTTTTAAGTCAAAATTTTATTTTCTAACTTCACATTCTACTCTCAAAGCCACATACTGTCCACTAGCGAATTATGCACTTTGCTTGAGCTTTCGAACTTCCTAACGGAACTCACGATTGAGATCCGCAATTTCCCGTTTAGGTTCAGCCGCATCATTTTGTGTAGCAGCAGAAAGACACGGCAAACACACAATATACGAGCACCTCAGACAACTGTTGGAAAAGCATATATATATATATATATATATATATATATATATATATATATATATATATATATATATATATATATATATATATATATATATATATATATATATATATATATATATATATATATATATATAATTTCTAGCCTGCAGCATAGACGAACTGTCGGCTTTTGTTGCTGCCTCTGCTGTCAAATGACGGCGAAGGGCTGCAGCAGTGCTCTTTATAAAGGGCTTTCCGAACAACCGACGTGACGTAGGTCCACGCAGACAGCGATGCAGCCGCTGTGTACGTCGGTGCAGTTGCACTCAAGGTACGATGCAACCGCCCACCGATTCGTAAATGTCGTCGAGCGTCTGCAGAATCTGCAGGATAGACGAAAGGTAATCTGTAGGTTGTTGTTGTTGCCGTCTCTGCTGCCAAAACGTCTGCAGTCAATAATTTGCGGCCATTGTGCGTTTATCTTATGGATGTGCCGGCAGACGGTGCGTTTTATTTATTTTCTATACGTTCTGTGTTCAGATCAAAAAGATCGCGACCGAGGCGAATGATTACTTATTAGCAGGTGATTTTGTTACGCTACGGAACGCCGTAGAATGTGGGGTTATGTCGGGATGAATAAGTCTCGGCATCATTCAGAAGGGCCGGTTTCGCAAGCCAAGCTAGCGGACTGCGCAGCATATCTGTGCTTGTGCTGTCAATATCTGTCTCCGAATTGAAAACACGCTTTGGCAATGATTTCCTAAGCCCGTTATGTGCTTGCTAGAGACGGTTAATGCTTGGTCTCTTGTTAGTATAGCAAGCTTTGATGGTACTTAACCGCTGACATTCGCATAGTCCCGTCCGGGGTTGGTTTTCGCAATTCGACTAATACCACAGCGACACCAGGACTAGGGTTACTCTCCACATCGCCAGGGACACCGCACTACTGCAATCCTCTCCACGGATATAAAAATGCAACCCAGTGGGCCCGGATAGCTGCCCAAAAAGGTTGTTGCTCGTCTTCTTAGCAAAAAGACTACACGGTTTACAGACCTGTATGGCGAAGACAAACGAATTGTTCGCCATCTTTGGGGCGCTGCCGCGAAGCCCACCAACTTCGCAATGACGAGAGAGAGAGAGAAAACTTTTATCTATGCAGGCCTCAAGGATCGTCCTCGTTGGGTGGAGCCCTTAGTTCAGGGCCCCATTGGCTCGCGCCACACCACGTGCCCGCTGGATCAGCCGACGCTGCTCCTGCGGCTCTGAGCTGGTCAGCGCAATCTCCCAGGAGGACTGTGAGGGTGAAGGAATAGGGCGGTAGCCCGGTGGTTGTGGTGCGTATCGTTTGGACACCTAGACACGCCTCTCTCCGTGGCAATGAACGCGCTAATGCGGTAGCTCGAGAGCTCACAAACCGGGCGCCATCGGAAGAGCTGTCCAACCCAGACGATGCACCAACAGAACCACTCAACTACACTGAAACGCTACAACATTACCGACAAAGCCGTATGTCCTTCCCACCACCACACAAATAACTCAACCGAGAGGACGCTGTTGCCTGGCTGCAGCTTCAGACTAATTCATTCCCCTGCATTTACATCCTTCGTTTCTTCCGTCCCACACAATATCCCTCATACTGTCCCTATTGTGGAGCGAAGCCCATGGTGTATCACTGCACCTGGGAATGTCCACAACCACCGGGCTGCCGCCCTATTCCTTCACGCTCACAATCCTCCTGGGAGACTGCGCTGACCAGCTCAGAGCCGCAGGAGCAGCGTCGGCTGATCCAGCGGGCGCGTGGCGTGGCGCGAGTCAATGGGGCACTGAACTAAGGGCTCCACCCAACGAGGACGATCCTTGAGGCCTTCATAAATAAACGTTCTGTCTTTCTCGTCATTGAGAAGTTGAAACGATATATTGAAACGAATTCATGGCAGAGTTGTATGCTTTAATAGCAAAAAATACATCAAGATACAAAGAGCAGTGCATAATATTTAGCTAAAACGTTTAGATTGCTGCATCATCTGTTTCACCTTGTGACGTCTGTCCCACTTGAACGAGCTGAACCTCATTGCATAGGTGTGCAGTGGTTGATAAATAAGCACACCCACGGATAAATAATCACACCCAAGAAAAGCGGAGCAAACCCTTATTGGAGGGCAAAAGAAGCCCTTCGCCCAAGGCGGGGGGCAGACTCCTTGTCCAGGTAGACATAGGTCCTAGCCATGTCCTGAGCCCGGCATAGGCAAAAGAAAAAAAATATAGCTAAGCCATGTGAACGGACAATGCATTATAATCTGAACAGTACAAAAAAATAAGTAAAAAGAAACGAAAGTCACTACGTCAAAAAAGAAGAGAGATGATTGCCAATACAGAGAGCAAACAAAAAAACGAAAACGACAAAGGATGTCTAGACGCAGTTTATCATGTCAATGAAAGCACCGTCACAGACGCGAGACATATCTCACTGTCAAAATACGAGGACCATAAATTAACCGAGCCTACGCACGCACCAGCGCGTTATCTTACTCGTCGGAAGTAAACTTGGCAGCTGCTGCGGAAAGGGCACAGTCCCATTCGTCGTGGATAAGACGAATAAAAGCAAGAACATAGCTTCAGGGACACCGTTGTCTCCATCGACAAAAAGCGCAAGAAATTATGTATCTCGTTTTCGAAAATCGGACACGATGCCGATATTCGGGACCATTTTTCCCACTTTCAAATTAATTTTCATCTTATTGATGATCTATCAATAAGTGTAATCTTTGTCTCCTTTCAATTATTTTATTTCGTCTACGTTTACTCTAAATTTTTTTTAAATATTTGTTGGCTCGCATCCACAGTTAAGTTGTACCTTTAATTCTAGATTTTTTCTTCTGTTTTTTAGACAAGCTACAGCAAAGCTGTTGCCATGTTTGTTTGTATGTTTGTTCGTTTAGGTTGTCGCAATCACAAACTGAGTGGGGACTACATGTACATGTACATTTTTTCCCCTTTTAATACATCATGGCATTATATTGTTGTAAAAGCGCGCGTATTTGGGCCGGTTGGTTCATACTGGCTGAGGAAACAGCTAAAAAGGAGGACAAAATAAGGAGCCGACAAACCACAGCGCTGCTGTTTGTCTGCTTCTTCTCTTGTTCTGTTTTCTAGCCTTTTCCTCAGCATTTAAATTGTTGAAGGCAGTGTCAGATAAGCGATAGGATTACAGCATTACAAAAAGGTGCTACCAAAGTTTTGAACACACCCGCTAGGGTTGTCTAGTGGTTATGGTGCTTGACTGCTGACCTGCAGGTCGCGGGATCGAATCCCAGCCGCGGCGGGCGCATTTTCGGTGGAGGCGAAAATGCCCAGATTTAGGTGCACGTTAAAGAACACCAGGTGGTCGAAATTTCCGGAGCCCTCCACTACGGCGTCCCTCTAAATCATATCGCGGTTTTGGGATGTTAAAACCCAACAATCGTTATTGAAGTTTTGAACTGAAGACCAAGTAGCACCACCTTACAAATTATGGCGAGTGGTTGATAACAGCGACTTGATTCCCGAAGGATACTCCAGTTTTTAATTGTATACCGCAGGAAATCGGGGCTGAAAATTAGGTTGCCCGCAAGCGCAGTCATGCTGTCTGAAGATGACTTGAATGAGTGCACATGATGATCGGCTTGATGTTGAAATGACGTGTATTGTATTATTAGAACTATAAAAATAATAGTTCTTTGGAAGACGGGTCGCGATTCGGTGACGATATATGGTAAAGGCGATATGGTAGATTGTTTCCCGGTGTGACGTGTTAACATCGTCGAGACCATAGTGTTGAGCCGAAACTTCTTTATTCCGATTTCTCTCCGGTTTAGCGAAAAATGGTTCAATTCCAGTTCAGTGCAGCGTAGAAGGTATATAAATTATGTTGATTTGAATTACATAAGGACAACTACAATAACATATCGTATTCTCTCTCTCTCTCTCTGTGTGTGTGTGTGTGTGTGTGTGTGTGTGTACTTTTAAAAAGATAACCCTGCTGTTCTTCATGTCGAAAATAAGCACACACACAAGAAAAAAAATAAAATGGCTTAAAGCTTGCACTAATCCGCGCAAAGCTCAATACACAGCGAAGCTGACCGGTCTCATGCTTATTTATGTTGTATCTAGGCAGAACTTCGCTGTAGGATGGTTGAACTTGGCTTGAACTTCGCTGTAGCGAGGTTGAACTTGGCTTGAACTTGGCTGTAGCGAGGTTAAACGTGGCCTGAACTTGGCTGTAACGGTGTTGAACTTTTGCTTTAACTTGGCTTGATCTTGGCTGTAACGGTGTTGAACTTTTCCTTAAACTTGGCTTGAACTGTTGCTTGAACTTGCTTGAGCGCGTACTACATCGCGTCGTTTTATCAAGCAAAGTCAACACAGCAAGAGAAAAACATGTAGAACAGCAGGAGCGTCTGCATGTGAACAGCAAGGGACACAATGCTTACACTCCTAAAATACAAGCGTGAAAACGACGGAGACTCAGGAAAAAAGACACTGGGCGAGCGCTAACAACTGAAATGCATTGAACAAAGCTGAACGCACAATACGCAGGGTTCTAGGTCACGCGGAAATACTCGCTAAGCATGTGTACCTCGCAGTCAAGCAAGTAAACGGAAGGTTCAGGTATACGTACAATTATCGCACATCACTTTGATGAAGAAGGCTGCCGCGAATTCCCGAGCCGTTTTGTTTTTGTGCTTCAAGATTATGACGGTATTATTGAAGAAGGATTGCGCCCGCATGACTTGCAATGAGCTGACAGATCTAAGGTCGGCGTTTCCTTTAAGGTATTTTAACAGCGAAGCTGTTTAAGCGAGCCGTAATTTGTTCGGCCTATCAGAAAACTATCATCATCATGAACGGGTATGTGCCACAGAAGTCGAGCAAATCCCACTGCTCACCACTGGCACGGACATGACACAGAGAGAGAAAAATTGAGAGAAATGATGGGAATAAAGACATAAAAAGATAGAAAGACAGAGAAAGATATAGACATAGAGGGAAAGAGAAACACAAAAAGACAGACAAAGAGAGAGAAAAAAAAAGAAAGATCAAGAGAGAAATAAAGAGAAAGAGAGAGAAAAAAAAAGCATAGATAAAGGAAGGGTCGTTCTATGACAGGTGCGAACGCTCGGCTCTGGAGTTTGGGCATCAGTGTCGTGACTAACCTAGCTAAAGCCTAGCAACAATCTATAAGCAACCAGATTAGACTTCAGAATCGTCCATTTTCGCTGTTTCAAGCCTTGCGCCACTTAGAGCAAGCTTCGCCTTTCTTTTTTTTTTTGTGTGTGTGTGTGTGTGTGCTGGGGAAGGCGTTCTTTTATACAATTGCCTGACTGTCCTGTGTACGTCTTTCCACAGGAGAGGGGAATTCTATAAACAACACCGACAGCACACGAAACAGAGAGGTTGCGATGCTTCACCGAGCAATCAACAATCCGCGTTCCTCTAGCCTTTTTCTCAATTGCAGCACATGCTTTTCCTATTTTAGGTTTGATGAGGAAAAACAAAAGTCCACGTTTTCAACGTGGACGTTTTTTTTCCCCTTCAAACCTTTTTGCTATTATCTTTAACAGATGGGACAGTCGATGTACATAAGGAATGACCGCATATTTTTTAGTCATCTCATTTTCTCGATAGTTTCAACAGGACGAAATTTACACTCCTTAAGACTTCTCAAAGACGCTGACACAAGCACGTGCGCAGAGTACCCTGTGTTTTTTAGCCCCAGTTTTTTAGGTACACATTAGAGCACTGCACGGGCTCGGGCCTACCCGAAAACCCGGGCCCGGCCCGGCCCGTGGGCCGGGCCGGGCCGGGTAAGGCAGCTTTCATGGCGGGCCCGGGCCGGGCTCGGGCTTGAAGCTCCGGGCTTAGGGCCGGGCCCGGGTTTGAGGTGGCGTGCTCGGGTCGGGCCGGGCTTAGACTTTGTTCGGTTCTTAAATGGACACTATAGTGAAGCACTGAATCGTTTTACAGTGATGAAGTGTACTCTAAGAACTCGAATGTCATAAATTTGGCCGTCATATCTTTATTATCAGACGAGAAAATGAAGGTCAAAATTCCATTCTTTAAAATTTCGCGCCGAACTCCAAGCATGACGTCACGGATTTCAAACTATTTGTCGTATTTGGGGGATATTGGCTCTACAAAATTTCCTGACACTGGGTATGTCAAGTCAACGGCCCCCTCAGAGATCAGTGTACTTCATTTCTAGTGATTAGGAACTACGTAGGCCTCATTAGACGCCGTCAGAATCTAAGATGTCACGGAGTCTGCTGCGCGAATTTAGAAGGGGCGTCGCCACACGCATTTATCTTTTTGCGCGTTTTCTCGCTTACCAAGAGTCTTGTCCCGGCGAGCGTGGTGGTTTAGAAACTGCAAAATAGTAATTTACTGATAATATATATATTGTTTTTCTTTCTAGTACCCCTTGTTCCGCATACGTTGTGCATACATATATGTTTCACGTTTTCTCTTGAAAAAAAAAAAACGTTTTTTTTTATGTGGGGCAAGCTAGTTGGAGAAATTTTAAGGAAAAGTACTGAACTTTTTTTGCTCCTTGCATATGGGGCTACTTGATTTATCTTAAATGGGTGAGCGAAAAGTAGGTATACCAGGTGCTTATATAGCTAACATGTCTTATTCTGTGTTTTATTTGCATTAGTTATCATTTTATATCCAAAATGCTAATGGGGGGAGAGGCTAGGTCGTATCAAATGTCAGCTAACGTTGCCATTTAAAAGAAGAGCTTTCCAATATATCACATATGGATCGTTTCTGAAGGGTATTTGGCGGCAGGATTCCAAAACCATATCGATACCTATCTTCAACATGACTAAAATCTGGACGCCGATTTTGAAATATAGAGTTTGGTTTCACGGTTAGGTATCAACACACGGTAGCCGCAGGGCATGCCTCACGACAGCAAAGCTTTAGATCTGTCATGGCTGTGCAGCTTAAAGGGGTACTGACACCATTTTTCGAAGGCGCGTTTACTCTGCCATTCAAATCTCCTGTATGCAGAGACGGCTCTGAGCAAGTGTGAAGCTCAGCAAATGCTGATAACATATTTTATTTTGATATTGAAGTCAATTTTTCCATGGCGCATCTACTGAAATCGACAATAGCTTCACAACAAGCTACAGAACAAATTCTGGTGACTTCACGCAGCAGTCTGGCTAGTTGTGATGACGTTAGGTACCAAAACTTCCAAGATGGCTGCTTGTGCCTCATCAAAACTTCCAAAATGGCCGCTTGTGCGTCACCAACGGAGCCGCGGTGTGGAGCGGCTGTGGAAACGTTACCATATATTGTGCGAGCACATGACGAGAAGCTCATACAGTGTTGTGACGTCAGGGTACAGTAGGAACCGAAACTAGCTTTTAAACACATACTGTAATTAATTTTTCAGGGTACACTCGCGCTTAGCACTACCTTTTCTAGGCTCTTGAATGAGTACTGACACGAATTTTAAAAATTTTCAGATTGTTGCTCTAAATAAAAATACTGGTGTCGAGAAACCTAAAACGAGTATTGTGGTGCCTGGGAATGCACCGTATATATTTTAATTACCACTACCTTAAAAAGACACTTTCGGTTTCGATATCGAGGGGGCGGCATCTCAGTGACGTTCCATGTCAGTATGACGTCACAGGGATACAAAAACTCGCGACGTACTTGCGGCAAATCCGTGATCTGCTCGTGGTGCACATAAACAACGATGAGTGAACTGTCGTCCAGTGACCCTGACAGTGATTTCTGCGATTTAGGCTGCATGCAGGACGCAGAACTCGCAAACTCGGGGCAACTGTCTTGACTCGTCAGGATAATGTCCATTGCAGTGGGGCTGGCTTGTAGATGCTCAGCGACGAAAACTTCAAAGTCAAAATAAAATATTTTACACGTGTTCTCCGACACCGGTGTGTGGACAGCGTTGACACTGCATACCAAGGAAACGGAAAATGTCCCTTTTGCGATGTCTCAAAATCGTGTCAGTACTCCATTGAGGGCTTGACCTTCCATTTTACGCAAAAGAAAACGACAACTGAAAATATTTGTTTCAGTATCCCTTTAAAAAAATTCCGCAGATACCGCGTTCCGTGGGAGTCGATATGATGCGAAGCATGCGGTGGGAAGGTGACTGTGGCGTAATTTTTTTTTTTGACTGAGCAGAACGTTACAAAATGACGATAAAGATTTCTATAAATTTTATACGCACACATATATGTTGAAGAGCCGCATATGTGTTATATAACCAGTTCTTCACAGTTGGGTAACGCTGACAGTGGCAACGTGGTTATTATACCAACACCAGAAGCCGTAAGCTGATATGTAGTGCTTATACTTGTCCCTTATGATAGAGAACGCACGCACGTTTCACGAACCCGTGTGCATGTGTGGAAGACGTTCTTGACAGTTCTTGAACAAGGTCATCATCCCTGTGATCAGTGAGCACCGGCAGCTGGTCATGACTTGTTATCAGATCAGGTCGTGATCGCAGTGACGAGGGGTCCATGTGTAGTGAAGTATGAGGTATACATAGTACAGCTGTTGGAAATCGTAGATGCCTCAGTCATTTCGTCGACAAATTATCTGTCGGTAGAGCCGGCGACATGTCGGAATTCGAAGTCACCCTTCGCGTTGGTGAGGTATAGGCCGTCGAGGCTGGTAGGCCTGGATAGTGCTACGTAGACAAACATCAGTGGATGGCGCTTGTCGTATTCGTAGACTACCTGGGCGTGTGTGGCCTAAGTAGCCTAGTCTACAGAGCGGCTGTCAATCAATCTGGCATCATCCTCCGTCAGCATGAGGCCATCGCCCAGCGTCGTAAGAAATGAAGAGGGCACTGCGTCGTTCTGACGGACTAAGTGCACTTTACAGTGTAATGATGTGAATATCATACGAAACTTTCGTTAATGCATTCCTCCGGTGTCGAGCAATGCTTGAATATAGCTTGCTGAATCATAGGGATACAAATGTTATGATTATTAGACTGCTATAAAAGCGGAGCCAACGCCGGAACCACAGACGTTAATCTTATATGACGTCTGTATCGTAGGAGTATACGCATCGTGGGAGTGTCATGTATAGCGTTTATTGCTTTCCTGTAAATTTAGATAGCAAGCACGACAACCACAATTGACGCTGCACCGCCATAACGCCTGCATAGGCTGTTTTTCCAAACCAGTTTATAGACCTGGCGTGGCTCTCTGGTAGAATACCTGATTGCCACGCAGAATGCTTGGGTTCGATTCCGGTTGGGATCCTAATTTTCATTCTTTCCCTTCGTCGGGTCAACGCTGCCGATGTCGGTTTTTCTTAACGCTATCGCATTTAATGTCTGTTCTCGCCGTTCCTGGGTCGATATAAACTGTCAATCACCTGTGGCGCATACCCATGCACCGCGGCCTGTGGTAAGCGGGTATGTGCCACACGTGTCTGGAGGAAAGGGTTTGACGACGTACGCGACAGGATTTTCACTTTATTCATGTCATGACCCGAAAGTCATATTCGTCAAATCATGTTACCCTCTTGTGCCAATTTTGGTCTGCACCAAGTTAAGGAGGCGATCATGAGAGCCCCCAGACGTAGGCGGCTAGATAGATAGATAGATAGATAGATAGATAGATAGATAGATACGTAGATAGAAACGCTCAAAGTGCCAGAGGTTCGCTAAGAAATGCTTCGCATTTAAAACATACTTATCAAGAAAATGGGACGAAGACAGTCATGTGTGGGCCGCGGGCCTCTAGGGAGAGGCCCACGGGCCGCGTGTTTGGGTCCCCTGCACTATACAGGTATAGTGTGCAGATCTACATGATACTGCTGCAACACCGTTGAAATGTGTAGGAATAGCATAGGTTCAAACAGTATAAGGCGCGAGGCAAAATATATTTGCTTGACGAAATATCACGCTTGAAAAAAGGCAATTACGAATTACGTGCCGGGTGATGCCCCTTTACCTCAAAACATATGCATCCAATGAGAAAGCGCCGAGAAGCTTATTCAAGCCTTTATTACCAAACTGTAACGAACACCGAAAATAGATCAAGATCGCTCCGTCCACCTCCTGCCAATCCTACCCGCGTATTCCAGTGATCATCTTCTACCAGTACAACATCGTTAGGAAGGCATAGAGCATTATGACATAGACAAAAATGGCGCGGTGCAAGCCGTGCATAACATACACTGCTGAAAACTGCCAGGAGAAGCCCTCAAAAAGGAGCTTTATAGATGATACTGAATAGTGTCACGACGTTCGGGAACGCTAGAAATGAAGGGATCAGCTTCACAGCTACGTTCATTCTGCAGAAGTCCAGAAAGACCTCCTAAATTTGCTCCAGTGGTAGAAGTTAAGAACAACGACTGCCGACACCTTCACAATTCGCAAGGCAGATGTGCACCCCTGCGACAAGCGCATGCAGTGCGAGGAACTTTAGCGTGGCAGGATATGTGATGCAATGGTGGATGGCGCGCTTAAAGCAGGAATCTCTAGATAATTTGATTTTTTGCACACTAACACGTGAAGAAATAAACTACAAAATATGCCACAAAAGACTTATGGACTGTATATAGTAGCAGTGGTGTGATATATGAAAAGAATTCTACCACAAATGCATTTTTGTCCTTTCGGCTACCTATACGTATTTCTGAAAGTACACGTGGTGCATACGGTTCGTTATAATTTTTATCTAGGTTAGTGTATTTAAAACAAGGTAATAAACTTGGCTTTCTTCCTGTATATTGCTGTGGCAAGGTGCTGCGATGCTGAAGACAGGTGCTACATATCCAGAAGCCGGGTGCACGATTGTATTTGTCGTTGGAGCATGTTTTAAGTTTAATGAAGAGCGCAATGAAAACAAATTGAAGAGAGCGTTCTGTTCTCTGTCTGCTCTGTTTTTATTCACTTCCTATCGAAACTGAACTCATGCTACAAATCACATTCCTCGCTGCAATATCTGCTACAAAACGCTCTTGATGATCCCCATTGCATTTGCAAAAAAAAAAAAAGAACAGTTATAGTATACCATTGCCGAGCAAACATTCATTGTACCCAGTACTCAACTGTTTCCCCCGTGAGCACCTTTTTACATGAAATTGCCGTACGTTAAAGTAGAATTGTTAGCGAAACATTCGCCATCAAAGCGTAGATGTTTGCTACTTAACACTTGCTCTAGATTCTATGTTCTGGTAACACCACCTATATTATTGGATCGGGCCTCTGTCGGGCCTGATCTGCCGTCGGGCCGGGCCGGGCCGGGTAGGCGAAATTTTTTCTCGGGTTCGGGCCGGGCCCGGGTCGCGCATTGAATCACCGGGCCGGGCTCGGGCGGGTAAACTTCAACGAGTTCCGGGCCCGGGCCGGGCCCGGGCTGAAAATCACGGCCCGTGCAGTGCTCTAGTACACATGCTCAGCTTATTTATTCATGTGACCTAGAATCCTGCGCACGCATGGTGTTGGTTTTTCAAGCGAAACTTGTATTGCATGACCTCTGAAGCTGCTGGTGTTCCAAAAAACCCACCACCGCGAAAAAAAAAACACGTCATGCGCTCACCCAAAAACCCTCCTCACCCACAGCTGGCGCGCACCAAAGAAATAATAAATAAAACTGAATAAATTTTCTTACCGGGTCTGCAGTTTGAAAACGACCCAGGACTCGGATCGGGGGTCCCCCTGGTCCGAAAGGGAGTGACTTGACTCCTAGGCCACGCACCCACGCTTGCCCAATGTGAACTTAACTGAAGCATACGAATGCGTTCTACCGATTGGGAAGCAGTACACTTGTTATGGGCGTTTCACTGAAATATTTCGTGTTGACGGACTAAAAGCAATCTTCTGAACAACGCGTAAGGCCGATATCAGGAACTGCACATTTCCAGAAAATTCCAACTTCAAGAAAATTGAATTCCTGAACAGCGTTTTCATGATTGCGCGATGGTCCTTTCGTTGCGCCGTTCTGCAGGCTGACGAACGCTGGAAAGAACATGAAAGACGCCATGCCGATTCATCACGAAAACAGCATTGCGAGGTCGGCCGCTACCTATAATAAAACGTAACGCTTACGTTCGGAGGAAGCATTGCGCGACGTGAACGAAAGAAACAAGGAAGGAAAGAAAAGCAGTACGTCAGACACGCCCACCGCCAAGCTTCGCTTGCCCCCATTTCCCGGACAGGGGAAGGGCTCCTGAATTTTTGTTTCTTCAGCTTTGTTCAATAAATTTCAGTTTTCAGGCAGCGCTCGACCCGTGTCCTTTTTGTGTGTGTGTGTGTCTCCGTCGTTTTCGAGCTCGTATTTTTTAAGAATGCATAGTTTCCAACTCGCCCACCTTTCTACCTTACTACAATGCTTACACATACCTATAAACAACTTCAGTGGAGTTTCTGCTATACACTCTTCTTTTAAATGAAAAACGAAAGGGAAGAAATCGCTGCTCACCCCAGTGTAACTGCCTAGCTGTATACGTATGCTAGCTGTACGGCAGTCAGCAGTAAGTTGAGAGAGGGTGCAAAGTAAATATATGAAAGGGATAATATATGAAAGGGCCACCCTTGTGAACTTTATAAAAGCTAACACGAAAAACTTCAGTTAGCTTGTGCTGTCGCTTCGGCGAAATGCTTTCTAAATTGTCGCTGTATGTCGGGGATATTTAGTTCCCGAATTTTGGGCGTCGTCACAGTCGTTTCATGAGCTGCCTCTTGCGTGAGACTATAGGTACGGCATGGTGACCGTCAAGCGGTCACTATCGTTATCAGCCAGCGGTCTGTCCGGCGATAGCAACCCAAGTTCCTTCCACGGTTGCGTAGAAGCGCTTAGAAGCACTTAAAAGCAAGTGTTAAGACTCCATGTGATGCAAGTGTTTGTTCTCCGTAGCACCAAAGTTCTTGCAGACGTCCGCACAATGGCGCGATCAAGGTTTTGCAGGAATGCTTTCGATGTAATGAGCTCTAGATAACTCGCACTTGCGCTAACCAATAAAATTTCGTTTGCTCCTCATTCGCGTGTCGTTATTTAGCGACGAATATCAGAGGATAACTTCGAACAAGCAGCTTGCACACTCGTCGCGTTCTTTTATCGATCTCTCTTTGGTCTTTGTCTCGAAAAAGAAGTTACAGCAAAAAAAAAAAAAAAAAGAATGTTGCGAATAATAAGTGCCTATGGGCTGAATCTAGTCTCACATGGCCTTGAGAATGAGAATTTTGAATCCCCGGTTCAAGGGGCAAGCTAGACGCGTGGCATTGAGCGGCATTGGGCGCAGACCATGATTCGCGGCTCTTAGCTTGATCGCAGTTTAAGCGAAGGTTCGCGTGATCTCTGCCGTGAGCATACAGTCCTCTTGCATATAAGCTGTTTACGTTTTACGACTTAGCAGAAGCCAGTAGCAGCTAAAAAAGTTTGAGGGTTGTCCAGCAAGGAGAACAGCTAGCTCTTTAAGTTATAATAGATAATGTACATACATATCAATGTTTTGCAAAATGTACGACCATCCCCTGTACACTACCCCTCCTACACCCTCCCCTATATTTTTTCTTTCTTTCCCGTGCTCAGCTACATTAAGGCCAGAATCTGAGCTATCTGCGGCAGGGCAGCATCTTCGAGTGGATAACAGTGCGAAAGACGGGACACGGGCAAGTGGCGAACACACGCACCCAACGCCGTGAGTATTCACCACTTGCCTTTGCGTCTTTTGCGCTGTTCCCTTCACATATGCTGCTCGGATGCATTGCGCTAGTGTAGCACGGCAAACAAATGGCCGACGTATCTTGCTTCGTAAGCTTGCTCTGGAATGTGCCAAATAGCCTTCACCGATCTTTCTTCCTCATTCTTGGAGAGTCTTCTTATTCAATTGCCATTTCTCCCTCTCTCTCTCTTTCTCGCTTCAGTCTTCTTTTTTTTTTTCAACTTTCCTGCTTGAAAAATGAAGCTAGCGAGCAGTGTACAGGAGGGGCCGGCGCTATTGCCTTACATTTGTTCTCCGGCCTCCCGTTTTCCCCTTATATTGACATCACTCGTGAGCTTTCACAAGTCATTTCTTGTTTGTTCTCAGATTCGTATTCTTTCTTTCTTGAGACTTGAATAAGTACGCCTGAGGAGCACTCCATTCCGTATGCCTACAGGGTCAATGGAAGATTGTTTCTCGTTCTTCTTACGTACAAAATCGCGTTGGCCCCAGTAACGAGCAATATTTTCAAACGGTTCCCTCGCCACTGACTTCATTCCCGCGGCAAGTCATTCACTGAGGCTATTCTAGCAAGACTTTCTTCTTACCCTTTTCGAACTCCTCCCTCCCGTCACGCTTGCAGACAGAAAAAAACTACAAATAAAAAGAACGTGGCGCTGGCCACTTATTGAGCACGGCAACGACGTACATCAAACGAGGTTACCAGGTTACAATACCAGGTAATAACATTACCAGGTTTGCAATAAATGGGAACTTCGTTTTGCCGAAAATAAATACTAACTGCGGTTTGTAGAGCGTCCATTTCTCATCTGTCACTTTCTGGAACACAATTCCTTTCGACATCAAAACATTTAAGATTCACGAATTCAAGTAACGCCTAAAAGAATTTATTGTTGCATATGCCTATGTGTATTCCATATTCATCATTATACTTTCAGTGTCCTATCATTTATTCTAGCCCGATTTAGCCTGTTTACTTTGTAGCACCATAGATTGCTGTTTAACGTCCCTGTCATGCAAGTGTTCTTTCCAGTTACTCAATCATTATATGTGCATCACATGGTTTATACTGTTAGTTCTTGTGGTCATGAATATCTATTTCCAAATAATGTTCTGTATTCCATGGTATTAACACTGTTTATTAATGTTTAACTTAACTCTCCCACAACGCTTCCTACGTACTTATTATTTGTGCGCTTTCTAACCCTTACTTATAGTTAATGCAAAAACCATCTCTTGTTTATTTTAATCGATCTATATAAACTGCTCTACCCTATTTTTTATGTATATTTTGACAAAGAAGTCCCATTGCAGTCTTTGACTTCGGCAGCTCCTTCTGCATATTAACATCCTGTAATTTTTTTTTTAATTCGAAGCATTTCTTAGTGAAACAAAGGCACTTTGAGCCTATCTATCTATCTATCTATCTATCTATCTATCTATCTATCTATCTATCTATCTATCTATCTATCTATCTATCTATCTATCTATCTATCTATCTATCTATCTATCTATCTATCTATCTATCTATCTGTCTGTCTATCTATCTATCTATCTATCTATCTATCTATCTATCTATCTATCTATCTATCTATCTATCTATCTATCTATCTATCTATCTATCTATCTATCTATCTATCTATCTATCTATCTATCTATCTATCTATCTATCTATCTATCTATCTATCTATCTATCTATCCGCCTACATCTGGGTGCTCTCGTGGTCGCCTAATAAGGTCCTATAGACCTAAATTGGCATAGGAGGGCATGAGGGTATGACGAACATGACTGTGGGGTCATGACATAAAAAATTGGCAGATCCCACGCCTTGTGAGAATCGGTTTCATGCGAACCAGTCAGCGAGTAGTTGTCTATGCTGCATTTAATCACTTTCTGACAAGTCTTACAAGGTGGATCGACGTCTTTTTGTAAGCGTAGTAGTCGTGCGCACATCGTGGTTTTACCAGGCACGTCGACTACACTGGCGTTTAAAATGTAACTTATGGACTCAGCACTCGATTTCTAGCACAGACGTCAGTATTATCGAAACGAAGTGCACTTTACGATGTGATGATGTGAATATCACACGTAACTTTCGTTAGCGTATTCCTCCGACGTCGAACAACGCTTGAATATAGCTTCCTGAATCAAAGGAATACAAGTGTAATGTTTATTAAGCGGAGCCAACACTGGAACCACAATTGCCGTTAATCCGGCATGACGCCTCTATCGTAGGAGAACATCTGTAATATTTATCGCTTTGTTCTAAAATTAGATAACCAGCAGTGCGAGCACAATTGACGTTGCGCCGACATTACGCCTGCATAGGGTCTTTTTCCAAAGCACTTTCAAGACGTGGCGTGGCTCTGTGGTAGAGTACCTTACTGCCACACAGAATGCTTGGGTTCGACTCCTGCTGGGATCCTGATTTTTATTCTTTGCATTCGTCGGGTCAGCACTGCCGATGTCCGTTTTTCTTTAGACTCTGCATGGCATTTAAATTATGAATGTGTGTTCTCGCCGTTCCTGGAAAGATATAAACTGTCAATCGCCTGTGGCGCATACCCCTACACCGCGGCCCGTGCATGGTAAACGGGTATGTGTTACACGTGTCTGGAGGAAAGAATTTGACGTCTTGCGCAACAGGATTTTCGCGTTGTTCTTGTCATGATCAGACAGTCATATTCGTCAAACCCTCTTACCCTCTCATGTCAATTTTGGTCTACACCAAGCTGAGGAGGCGATCACGAGAGCACCCAGACGTAGGCTGCTAGATAGATAGATAGATAGATAGATAGATGCGCAGACAGAAACGCTCAAAGTACCTGGGGTTCGCTAACAAATGCTTCGCATTTAATAACGCGAAAATCCTCTCGTGCACGTCATGAGGCCCTTTCCTCCAGTTACGTGTGGCATATACCCGTATAGCATGGGCCACGGTAAGCGGGTATGCGCCACAGGTGATTCACAGCTTATGTCTCGCTAGGAACGGGGAGAACAGACAATATTAAGGGCACAGGGTAAAGCAAAACTTAAAAAAAAAAACACTTTTTTCAAATGCGAAGCATTCCTTAGAGAACCTCAGGTACTTTGGCCGTATCTATCTATCTATCTATCTATCTATCTATCTATCTATCTATCTATCTATCTATCTATCTATCTATCTATCTATCTATCTATCTATCTATCTATCTATCTATCTATCTATCTTGCCCGCCTACGTCTGGGCGTTCATCTGGTCGTCCCCATAACTTGTAATATACCAAAATTGGCATAGCAGGGGATCCGTGTATGACAAACACGATTCACTGGCCATGACATGAATACCGCAAAACACCTGTCGCGTACGTCATGTAACCCTTTCTCTCAGTCACGTGTCGCACATACCCGCATACTACAGTTCATGTTATGCAGGTATGTGCCACAGGTGATTCACAATCTCAATCAACACAGTAACCGCGAACATACGCATTGAAACGCAAGGCAAGTGAAGGAGCTGAAGGCAGAACTTCCCTGGAAGACGCTAGACTGCCATCCACTCGTCCACGTGGTCCGCCAGAATGACGCGGTGTTCTCTTCACTTCTTACGAGGCTGGGCGATGGCGCCATGCTGACCGAGTATGACGTCAGATTGATTGAGAACCGCTTTGTGACACGTGAAGAAGCCGCCGCTAAGTGCCCTGACGGCATATGGCTATATACTAGACTAATGCAGACGTCGACCGCTATAACGCACGTCGCCTCAACGCTGCGCACAGCGTGTTATGTCATCCCGCACGCGATAACATAACTGGCTTTAAGAGCGAGCAGGTACACAGGGATTGCCGTGACAAAGGTGGACAAGATGAACGCAAGCGACATGAGTGGCCTGCCGGCCTCAATGCCTGGGCATCGGCAAGCCGTACATGATCACGGCCAACATCGACGTAAGCGACGGCCTCGTTAATGGAAACATGGGCACCTTGCGGTACATCGAGCGGCACGAACACGGCAACCTCGTGCGACTGTGGCTTGAATTTCCAACGTCCACGGTCGGCATTGTAATCCCAGCCAAGACGAAGCACATCACTACCGCACACCCCTCGATAGAATTGAAATGGGTGCCCGTGGTAATACAAACCACCACAACCACGATATACGCCAGAAAAATATCTCGGACACAGTTTCTCCTTGCGCAAGCAAACGCCATAACTATATATAAGTCACAAAGGGCCACATACGCCCTGATATAGTCTACGGATACGATAAGCGCCAACCACTGAAGGTCTACGTAGCACTTTCCAGGGCTACCAGCCACGACGGCCTATACCTCATCAACGCAACAGGTGACTTCAGGTTCCAATATGTCGCCGGCTCTATGGAAAGACAGTCTGTTGACGACATGACCCGGCTAGCAAACAGGCCTCTAGACATTATCTTGTACCTGGGCACCACCTTCATTCGATGCCACAACCATATGCAGCAATCACCTTACGCTCGCCGCTCTCAACGTACAGTCATTGCACGCGCACGTGCACGACCTCGAAAAAGGCGCTCTGCTCACAGAAACTGGCCTGTTAGCACTTTCTGAAACCTGGAGCGAAGAGCCCACTGTGTCGTCCACAGCAAGCGGTTGCATGACAAGTGCGGCGGCGTGGGCGCATACGGCGATGCGCAACTTCAACGTAGGCCGCATCGCACTTCGCCGGCCACCAGACACAGAACACACACAGACAGGCAGCGGAATCGGCGAGGTCTGCGTTGCGCACATCCACTTACAATAACAAAGACATTCCGCTCGCCGCCATCTACCTGAGAACACTCAAATAACCCCTTCCACATATGCACACGGGTTCGTCAAACGTGCGTGCGTTCTCCATCATAACGGACAAGTATAAGCACTACATATCAGCTTACCGCGCCTGGTGTTATTAATATGGGTTGTTAATACCCATGTTGCTGCTGGCATCGTTACGCAATTGTAAACAACTGGTTATATAACACATGTGCGACTGTTCAACATATGTGTGTGCGCATACCATTTGCACGTATCTTTGGCGTCATTTCGTAACGTTTTGCTAAATGTAAAAAATTACGCCACAGCCACCTTCCCGCCGCATGCTTCGCGTAACATTGATTCAAACGGCACGTGGGATCTGCCGAACTTTTTTTTCTTGCAATTTGGGAAGAGTGCTCCTTTGTGCATATTTCCACATTCGTGCTTTTCCTAAACAGCATTTTTGTGGCTGAAAACCAGTTTTTCCAAAAGCACGTGGTGAGTAACACGCATCCCAGGACAAAACCCTCGTATGCGCTCCGAGCTTACGATCCTTTTTTCTAAAAAAAAAAAAAAAAAAACTTCGTGTACGAAAGCCGAAATGCTTGTTTGGAGTCAGCTGTGTATAAGAAATTGTCAGGTAACTTCTAAGGCAGTCCGAAGACGCTGTGCGCCTTTTAGGGGCGAAGCACCTTAGGGCCGAGCCTTGTACCCCCCGCGTCTAGCGTAGCTCTGGTTTAAATGGAGACCGCTAGGGGCGCTGTGGTAGCAGCGCTCGTTCCCTGCGCGTAATCTGGTTTTAATGGAGACCGCTAGGGGCGCATTATGCTCTCAGATGCATGTCATATGACCATAAACACCCAACAACAACCAGGGGGACGTGTATAGACCTCGTCTTTGCTAATTTCAGATTACATCCCATTCAAGAACCCCTGGCTCTTCATTTCACCGATCACAAGGCGGTCCTAATGAAGGGGAAACGAAGTCCGCCCCTCAAAACTATATACGCCTTATCACATCAATAAAACAACATTGTATATAACTGTACACACGCGCTGTCACTCACTTACATGCGCGAGTGGGCAATGTCACGGGAAATTCACGGTTACCGAACGATCCCCAGAGCTTCGCCCACTCATCACCATTCACTTTGTGGATATGCGTGGAATTTTTTATTCGCGCTTGTTCTTCGGAGCGCGTCCGTTCGAACACTTTCAGCTCCTAGCTTCATTGCACCTTGTGTCTGTCGTGCCTGTCGATAAGTTGAGATGCTGAAGGTAAAGATCTCCGGCAAGCGTAAATTTCGTGGCAACCAATGCAGTTCTCTTGTAGATGCAAATAAATGCCGGCGACGTATACTGAGTTGCTGAACGCTGAACCAGCAAGCTCATCATCGTTGAACCTCTCAGCCTTTTCAGCATCCTTCGAGGCGAATCGTGTGCAGGGTGACAACGGGTACGCTCTAATGGACATGAATATTATTTGTGATGCAATTACACCGAATTGTGCGTGTAAATTGTGTGGTGCAAGTGTTGAGCTAATGGGAATTGCGTCGCAGAGTCCTTGCTGTCTTTTTTTAGGCTTCAGAGTCTTAATGATTGCGACATTGGATGTTGTTCTTTCGTTTAATGATGGCAGTATCGCATGAGCCAAAATTCTGAAATAATTACGGTTGTAGCCTGGCCGACATCCAGTCAACTTGCGGGAAAAAGTGGACCAAAGTCGACGATACATTGCGGATAGAGCTGCACGACAGCTCACAAAAGAAGCAAAGCAAGCAGGACGACAGGATCAAAAGTGAAAAATTGACTTTGGCAATGATAACCAAGCTTTTAGCTATTAAATAAAATAGTGGAATGGTGTATCTGGCAAAGCACGTTTGCTTTTCAGCTGCTTTCTAACTTTAAACTCGATTATCTCAAAACCATGTTTTTCATTACTTAGGTATCATTATTTCCTATGTATTACAAGACACCAGTTGATTCTTTTTTTTTTTCCTGTATTTTACATAAATGCATCCAACTACTGTGCCAGAATTGAAGTTATGCGCTTTACAGTTTTTGTGTTACAAATTTTCAAAGATGCAAATTAAATCAAAGTTTAGGTCCTATAGTGGTAAAAAATCCACCAAAACTCTATATATTACATAAATTTTAATAAATGTGGCAGAGTTAAAAGAGCGGAAAATTTGGAAGAAAATGATATATGTACTTTCAGGATATCCCTTTTAGTCACTCAGATCAAAATTGCCAAAAATGCATGGGACGTGTAGCGCTTACTTAACCTGTGCCCTTAATTTAAACGCGAAAGCGTTAAAAAAATGCGGCATCAGCCACATTTACTCGAGCAATGCATAGAAAAAATATAAAAATTCCAGCAGGCATCGAACCCAGGAGTTCTTCGTCGCAGTCAAGTATTCTACCAAAGAGCGATAGTGCGATAGAACAAGAAGTGCGATAGAACAAGATGAAGGCTCTTGTATTCATGAATATGTTAAGTTTTATTACAATAAATATGGCTTATATAATCTTATGATGCAGGCGTCATGTCGTGTTAACGTCGACTGTGCTTCCAGAGTTGACTCCGCTTTTATAACAGTCTACTAAACATTATATATGTACTACTGTGACTCAGCAAGCTGTATTCAAGCGTTGCTAGACCCCGGAAGAATACGCTAACGAATGCTACGTATGATATTCACATCTTCGCACCGCGCGTTCACGTTTCGGTAAGACAGGTCTGTGCTCTAACATGAGTGCTTACGTCACGGCATACCATAAGTTACCCTTTAAACGCCGATGTAGTTGACGTATCTGGTAAGCCCACGATGTGCACACAACTACTCCACTTACAAAAGCACGTCGATTCACCTGCTAACGCTTGACTCAAATAAAAAAAAAAATGCAGCATAGACAGCTACTCGCTGACAGCTTCGCATGACACCGATTCCCGCAATGCGTGGGATCTGTCCAATTGTCTTTTCTTTTTTTTTTTTATTGAAAGACGACGACAAAGTGGGCCTCCTGAACCGCGCTTTCTTTACCTGGGGACAGTTTTCGCTGATTTTTTATACTTATCATGTAGTCATCAGTAATTCATTTGGCTACAGTGGAAGTAGACGCGGCTGTGCACCCACCAGGCATGCCGCCGCCGTCGGCGTTCACCTCGAGGAAACGATACAGCGAATTCGGCGACACTGTCAGTGATCCACCGAGCTGTATTCGGCGAGCAGTGACGATTCCGACGCTGAGTTCACACCTGTTTGTAGCCGTAAGCAAAAACGAAGACCTCTGGGTACTTCACCACCTTCAGCCACATCGACCGTGAAGACGAATGTCTCCTTTACTTGTGTTAATGAGAACTAACAAACAATAATGTCACAGAAGGCATAAGGCATAGAGGATGTTACTTGTAGTAATTAGGATATAAATGTGAAGAAAGTAAAGTGGACCAAAAGATAACTTGCCGCCGGCAGGGACCGAAGCTGCGACCTTCGAATAACGCGTCCGATGCGCTACCACTGAGCTACGGCGGCGGTCCCTGCCGGTGGCAAGTTATCTTTTCGTCCACTTTACTTTCTTCACATTTATATCCCAATTACTACAAGTAACATCCTGTATGCTTTCTGTGGCATTATCGTCTGTTAGTTCTCATTAATATTGTGTCTAACACCGAAAAACGAGCCCTTAAAAAAATCACACCATCTCCCGCTAAAGGGGACCATGAGGCGATGCGAAGCAGTGTTTCGGCATGTAGAGCCCGCGTTTCAGAGGAGGAGTGGTGAGGGGGAAAGGGGAGGGTGAAGTGGAGAGGGGGAATGGAGAGGGGAAGGGGAGAGGTGATGTGGAGAGGGGAGGGAAGATGGGAAGAGGGGAAAGGGAGGGGAGGAGTGGAGAGGAGTGGGAACGAGAAATGAGAGGGGAAAGGGAATGGGGAGAGGGAAAGGGGGAGAGAGGGAGTGGAGAAGGGAAGTGGAGAAGGTTTGCGCGTGCGCAGTAAGGGTGGTCACGCCGCACACCACCACCACCACCACCACCGGATTGAACTCCGCCATAAGATGCTTCACATCTAATAATCTTCTTTCCTTCATTCATAGCGAGCATCTCGTTCTGGCAGACTTGATGCCTTCAGGTAGTATGCGAGGGATTATTGGTCAGTTGCCAGCTCGTAAAAAATCACGTGCTCCGTGACGCCAACAGGCAGAAGAAAGAGTGTTCCACACTCGCCGCCATGGCTGCTGTCGGCGCTGACTAACACTCCTAGGTTTAAATAAACATATATACCCCATAAAGTGGACGGGAGGATGACCGCCGCCGTAGGTCAGTGGTAGAGCATCGGACGCGTTTTTCGAAGGTCGCAGGTTCGGTCCCTGCCGGCGGCAAGCTACCTTTTCGTCCACTTTACTTTCTTCACATTTATATCCCAATTACTACAAGTAACATCCTCTATGCTTTCTGTGGCATTATTGTCTGTTAGTTCTCATTAATATTGTGTCTAACAACAAAAACGAGCTCTTGAAAATAATCTTCTTTCCTTCCTTTACATGTGGCGACTTTCTGATGCTGATCAAGAAAGTTAGTGGCCATACCAACATCGTCCAATTCTCACATTTGCCAACTCTCGCTGAGTAAAGATTGTCTTCAAAGGCGACATATTGCCATTCCACGTTCAGGTGAGACGCTTTCGTCACGTGGTCCGTCCATTTATACCAAGACCACTCCAGTGCCGTAAATGTCAGAAATCGGGTCATGTGAGCGGCGTTTGCAGGAATCTGGTGATTGGCGCCCCTGCTGTGCAGAGCCACGCAATCCGGAATCCTGCCGAGAAACTGCCCTGAACCGTCCCAGCTGCCATGAACCGCACGACGCTTCATCAAGAGACTGTCCATTAGTGAAAAAATGTTGCTGTGGCTTAGCTCGGCTATGCCGGGATAACGTAGCGTTAGGAAAGGTTCAGCCGGTTATTTTTAGCTTTCCGGATTGTCTAAGATTAGCTTGATTATCATGCTTACTGCTGCTCCAATGACACACACACGGTATACGTATTATGTGGCACATGTATATTTATTTTGCAAGGCAACTACGTCGGGATCCGATGACTTAACCTTCTCCGCTCTTCTGCGCCATTGAGCAGCATTTGCACTCTCCTCCATGGCTAAACCACACTGGCAAACGCCAGTCATAGGCGCTATCAAGCGGCTCCAGCGTAGTGTCAGACGGCGAATGCACAGCGAAGGCGAATAGCTGCGCGCGCGCCGGCTCCAGTACGTCTGCCAGGGCTACGACGTCACTCCTCTGGAAAATGCAGACCAGCGGCGGCGGAGTGCGCGGGAGGTGCCGGCTCCGCTGCGCCAGCTGTGTGACATCACTGATCCTCGCGCATGCGCAGTACGGCTCTTGAGGAGGCGTGCGAAAGTGGCTCGGCTAGGCCTGTGTAGCTAACGCTACAAAAAGAATGCAGTGTCTTGCAACAGATGGTACGGGACGGCTCATGGTACAAAGAGGCTGCTGATATCGTGAGAAAGAGACAACGACGCTCGCGTCGGCTACGGAGGCCCAGGACTACTGCTGCCCAATGCGGACAGACCCGCGATCTCCTACTGCGACAGACCGCCAGACTTCTCTCAAGTGACAGCGGCCACCACTGCCGCCACCACCACCGCCCAGTGCATCCCACTCGGAGAGCCGGAAAGACGCAGATGCGTTGAAAGTGGCGACGGATGTCCCGTGGTCCTCACTACCACCATTGCGTACTTATAGACTGTCGGTGCAGAATTTACCGCAGTGTACTTCATCGTCCACAGATGATTTTCACGACGAAAACCTACAAGTCCTCGCTGCGTTGAGATCTCTCATAAGCACGATCTGCACTCTCCTCAACGGAATGGCAACTCCATCAGCTCAATGCGCCCTGCAAGTTCTGAATTCCTTGGAGCCAGTCCTTGCAAGCCTTCTTTAACATCTTGGATTCCAGTCTACTTTAATTAAGACAACCGCAGAGGAGCCGGTCTCAAATATTTCTCAGTTGTGACTGTCTGTGCGTGTGCGGTGAACGTCGATATGTGTGCGCACGTATCAGTTGCTCTCTCTTTCCTCCTTGCTTCCTATATTCTTTTTCTCCCCTTCCCCCTCCCCCCATGTAGGGTAACAAAACGGGTACAACCCGGTTAACCTCCCTGCATTTCATTTGCCTTTCTCTTTTTCTCTCTTTGTAATCGCTTTAATCATGACAATAAACTGATTATCATTCTGAAACTGAGAAAGTTGCATTACTTGCACATGCTTCTGAAAGTACTTGCTCGCATCTGCGTTCCTGCAGTCTTCAAAGCGTGAATGTCTCTGGCCTTAAGGCTACCAGAAATAATAAAATAAAAGGAAATCAATGTGTAGTGGGTCTCCCTGGCGTGTTTTCCGTCGTTCGTTTATGTCTAATTACAGAGACACACATTGTAAAGTCCTCTTGCAAACAAAGCGTCGGAGTATATAGTGCGGCCGAAACTGCTAAAATCCATGTCCCTACCTCCCCCCTCTCCTCCCCCCTCCCGTCCTCTCTACTCCTCCTCCCTTTTTGCTGTAAGGTCAACGAGTAATTAAATTCCTTGGATTCCGGCGCACGCATCCTGCGTCAATGGCACTGGGTGCTCCCCTTGACACAACTTGTAGTCTGCACTGACGCCGGAACGCGTCCCTTATCGGCGAAGTGGCCTGAACACATAACACCGTTATTCATGCTCTTCAGTATAGCCCACTTCGTACCGTATACGTCAGACGCTACAGCTACAGCCCTAGTCCGCTCGTGCAAAGTGTCACGAATGACGTAGCGCCAGGGTTACACTAATCAGTTAACGCATGTAATGGACAAGCGAGCAGGCTAGTGATGTCGGCATACCTGCATAAGAATGATCGATGTCGACTCATGTGATAAAGCGAAAAATAGAAGACAGTGAACTTTCCTACTGCGTGTATAATTTACTGTATAGTACTGCGATTAGGAATGTGAATGTCGATTCACGGGTCAATTTGTTCTGCTTTGTGATTATTGACGTCACGATGAAAACTATTATGCAAGAGAAGGGTAGCCGGACCCACACATAGACACTAACCTCTCCTTTTGTAAAAAAAAAAGAAACCCCACAGGGTACCTTATGCATTCACCTAAGACGACTCGAACGCGAAAGCTATGTTGTTTTTCTTGTCGGTCGAACTATTTACCCCAAGCCCACCTCCGAGATATTCCTGTATCTAACGTGATTTTTGACTGCCTCCAGGATTTGAGGCATTGCAAGCTTTCTGCACCTCACATGGTTTTGCACAGCCTCCGTGATCGGCACACCTTTGACCAAGCAACGACTTCATGTGATGACGTCACAATGACGCAACAAATTTTGAAGATCTGTGTCGTCATGATGACGTAATCACGTGATGATGATTTTCTGTATCACTCGTGTTGACGCCTACACCGCCGACGGTCAATTTTCGTGTTTGATGAGGCATCTTAGGCTTTCGCCTTAAAAAGATACAGAAGGACGTGAACTTCACGGCTGTAATCATGACAACACATCACTTTTGTACTGTGCTGGCTTGTATTGCGTTCTTCTCCTGTCGTTCATTGACTGTGATGTTCTAATAAAGTTTCTTCTCTCTCTTATGATACGAAGTGATCAAAATTCAGCTGTACAGATTTTTTTTAATTAGGCGCTGAGAAAGACGGGAAATAAAGCTCTGCACATAAGTGTATGCGGCCCGGGGGTCATAAATTTGGATAATTTTTGCTGCCAACCGGCTAAGTACCTAAAAAAATTACTTACATTTCTTAGTATTACAGTGGTTGGTTCTATTGGTAAATTAGAAGCAGGCACACAAGACTTGTTCCTACCTGGTGAAGCCGCTGTTGCGTGCGGCGTTTAGCCTGACAACATTGTGGGTGGTAGCCGCGTCACATCGGGGAGGAGAGTTTCGCCGATCCTCACGGTTTTGCGTGTATACAAAATTAGATTAAAGTTTTCAGGAAGCTATCTCAGAATACGGACATGCTGGAAGAGCTCTACCAAATAGAACTTTATAGGAATGCGACTGCATCTTAGCTTCCGATACAAACATGCCCACGCTTACTGCTGTCACTAAAATGTCCATTCATCTATTTCAATTATATATGTGGCCGATTGTCAGACTTGTTATCTCACGTTGTGTAATTTTTCACCGTATAACTTATGTGCATAGGGGGATATTTTTACTCTTGACTCATAATTAAAAAAAAACGCCGCAAAGCCTAATTTTGGTCACCATGGGTATGTAAAAAGAAAAAACAAGCGCCGCTAAAAGTCTCCAGCATCTGCTTAGCTGCGCGCATAAACTCAGCGAAGAACGGACGCTGCTTATAGCGCGCGCACGAGAGCGAATATCCAAAATATGCTCTTTTAAATCTTTTAAATATGCAAAATATGATTTTAAAAACCAGTGTACAGTGTCAAAGAGCAAAAAGAGGCACTTTTCGAAAGCGAAGAGGGACGCTTTCATTGTGATGTTTTGTAGAACGAGCTCTGTTAAGGGACAAAGGTCTGCAGATAAACGTCAGTTCCGCCGCAAGGGCGCAGCACTGAAAGCGATACCAACAAATTAGAATGTGCAGTACGAAGGAAGGCTAGCAGCTCACTCCAATAGTAAACGCTGCCGCTGCAGCAAGCGAAGTGACCTTCGTGCTGTCTGTGGCTTCAATTCAAACTTTGCGATGAGAGCACAACACCTGCGAAGGTATGAGCTGTCTGCTGAACCCCCCTTTCAAGGACACGCGTGCGACCGCGGGCGAACACGCCCGGTCAGGCATAGTACGCATTTGCTGCCGGAGGCACGCAACTACGTCTGGGTGTAGTATTCACCAATGCACATTCGGGTGTAGTATTCTCAATGCAACTGCGTCTACGTCTGGGTGTAGTATTCACCAAGGCATATTCATTCAAGCTAGAAATGGCCGATACTACTGAGTACAATGACTGCGCTAGGGAGGAGGCCATGGAGCATCTCCTGTGACTGCCCGTCTTTGGAAGGTGGACGGTTTCAACTACGTGCAACTTAAGCTCACCTCAACCGAAATGTCTTCACGGTCGACAAGATCTATGGACAATGGGACAGCGAAGCACAGTTGGAAAAGCAGCAAAAGCGTTGGTGAATATTCTGAAGGCTACGGGAGTGATGGGACTGTCTGAGTGCCTGTGACTTTGAGCATGGAACTTTTACTATGTCGGCGGCAACAGCGGTCTTTATCTTCTCTGCTCAAGCTTTTCTTCTCCTCCCCCCTTCCTCAGTGTAGGGTAGCCAACCGGGCTCAGCATTGGTTAACCTCACTTCTTTTCTTCTGTCCTTTTTTCTGTCTCCAACAACAACAACAACAACAAAAAAAAAAACGTTAGAGCGGGCTGGACCATATAAGTAGTAAATAAGAGCATTTTCCTCAAATTCCGCCTAGGGAGCATTTGGCTCTATTAGAATAAAAAAAATGCTCCTCAAATGATGTACCGTGCTCGTTATTCTTTTGAAATTGTACATAGAAGGGCGTTAGGCAATCCAAGTGTGTCGTCCCGAACATATACATATGCGTTGTGAAACATGTAGATTAACTGAAGGCTGCTTCTTTCGGTAAAAATATCATAGTTATAAGTACTGCACACGTTTCTTTCTTTCTTTCTTTCTTTCTTTCTTTCTTTCTTTCTTTCTTTCTTTCTTTCTTTCTTTCTTTCTTTCTTTCTTTCTTTCTTTCTTTCTTTCTTTACTTACTTACTTATTATTTATTTATTTATTTATTTATTTATTTATTTATTTATTTATTTATTTATTTGTTTATTTATTTATTTCTGAGGAAGAAGGCCTTTGGGTAGCCAGGCATTAGCTTGGCTTTGTTGTAAAATATTGAACGGAAAATGACATCAGCTCTATTCCGGGCGCTGGCGGCAGAACGTCACGCCATATTTTGGGAAGAGGTAAAAAACCTCACCACGAACCTTGAACGCTTCCTCAGCACTGCAAACAGATCCTGTCTTTGAAATATGCTATCTCCGGCAAGCTGTATATATTCGCGCGGTTGCTGCCTCCGTCCTTCTTGCATGCTTCTGGCTCATGTCCTCTCACGTGTTGTGCAAGCGGATATTGACTTCAAGGCCGAAGACAAGAATGCGAGCTCATTCGTATTCCCAATGTGCGGTTAGAATACGTACGACAGCAACAGTTATAAACGCTAGGCTGCAAATACTGTGGAACGCCTGTTACATGTGGCTGGGCCATCCGCGATATGTTTTAAACAAACCGCAGGATATGGATCATGTAGAGTGTGAGCCTCCCTCTTGGTTCTTGCCCTAATTTCATTTTTTTTTTTTGTAGACACACTTTCTCGATCCATCAGGTCCGTGCAGCATCACTGTAAGGTCCCATAAATCACGCACCCTTGTCGATGCATGTACAGCTGGTTCGCACACTGCGCTTAGAGCGGCACGCACCGTGCGTATATGGGTGCTTACTTCTGTGTACACGTTGCGCGCAATTGGTGTATCGCGATTCCGCAGTATTCCAGCAGCACACGCCAATACTTTGCTAACACAGCAAAAAGGACTCAGTGCGAGCAAAATCAGCGGCCCTTTCTGCTCTATGGAGCCCCCACATTGCGTATACTCCATATGATGACCCTTCCAGCTGTGGCCTACCGCTCATTTGTAAAGGTCTATTTTTCGCGCGTAGATGGGTACTTTTTTTTTTTGTACCAGTGCCAAGAGACTCGGATGCATGACCAGCCCACCGAGAATCGTGCAGGTTCTCGGGTTTCCTCGGAGCAGGGCCGCGATCTCGCTTTTTCTGCTGTACGGCGGGGTACGGGCAAAGGCGACGACCCCGAAATAGAAGCGGCGCGTATCGGATGATGAGACACCGAAAGGTCGGCAGCGTCTATCATCAGCCTGGCGAGGCTCATTTACCCGACGCCCCGAGCTGGTACGCGGCAGAGACAGCAGTCCGGCGGTGCGCGAGGCTGACTCCGGCGTCCAGACTCGGGGGCGACGCAGAGGCTGGGCCGGAAGGAAGCAGCCCAGGAAATGGGAAAGCGAATGTCTGCTACCGCTCAGCGGGGAGTGGAAGGTGGAGTGAAAGGGGACCGGCGCGTGGCGTTGTTCATTTCTTGAAGCGCGGTTACTTGTGCGGGTCCTCCCGCGCGGTATACAGAAGAGCGAGGCGAGTGCAAAATAACAAGCTGGATCGCCGTGCCGCGCCGAGACCGCTACTATGAAGACAACTCGCATCTCGTTAGCGCACTTGCACGGTGGGGTAATGAAAATGCAGTCAAGAAGGGCCCGCATCTCGGTCGTGCCCATGTACCTCGACTGGACGTCGACTGATTGGGTGGGCCCGCGTCAGCTTTCTTTCGGATGAAAGGGTGTGTAAGAACGCCTTTGGCAGCGAACTACGAGAAACGCCGAAACAGCATTTGTACGTATGCGTACAAAATCACTCCCGTCGTCTGTAGCTGAGGCCGATGGTGTACCCGCGAGCGATAATGTCTTGTGTCGCAGAAGAAATTCTTTAAGCAACTAAAAAAAAAAACCCTGTCATCGCTTACCCTATACTTGATCACAGAACTGCGAAAAGAATGTGCTCGTAATCCCACGCACGCGTGCTGTTTGACATTACCGGAATAAAATGGGCGGAGACTGATAGACGTTAAAGCAGGTCTTTTCTGTCCGCGATAGACTTCCAAATTGTGCGGAACAGAAAGTAAATGAAAAAGAAAACGAATAATAATCATTGCACCCAGATACATCGCAACAGGTTTGTGCACTGTGAAGAAATAAAATAACTACCTTCCGTTACTTTATCTCGGGGAGCGACATGTGTCAGCCAAATGGGCAAATGCCTCAAGGACAAATGAATAGAGCATAGATACAACAATACCAAACACTGTACATCTAGGTTTGCCCTGTAGAAACTGCCCTTGCGCAGGTTTGCTAGAAGATAGAAGCGTTTTATGCAGAACTTCTAATCGGCTGACCACAGAAATTGCGGAAACTTTTTAGATAAAGAAATCGGCGGAATGGTGTGTCGGCGTGCCCTCTGTTATGCGATCAGAGAAGGATCTTTGGTTGTTATGGGGGTTTCGAATTAACTTTGAGCTATTTCCAACCAGGATTTCTTCTGTGCCGACGAAGGAATTAACCTTCCGCTATTATTGCGCGATCTTGTGTTGGTCTCGGTGTCCTTTCGTATTCCTCGTGCTCTCTGACCCCAGTTATGCTGTTATTCTACATTTTCAAGTAGCAGTGAACTTATGTCACAGAGAGACAAACAAAAGGGTAAAGGAAAGACAGGGAGGTTAACCAGAGGAGATATCCGGTTGGCTACACTGTACTTGGGAAAGGGAAAGGAAGAGAATGAAGGAGGAGAAGAAGAGCCTGTGACGACACTACAACGGGCACTAGCGCTGTCTAAAAGCAACACATCAATGTAGTCACTGAACTGTCACAACGTGTCGTTCAGTCCGGTTTCCTATAGGAAGCCGCAGCAACGCCCTCATAGCGGCTCGCGTTGAAGACAGGGTGGGCCCGTGCCCAAGAAGTTTGTTTTCTGTGAGTAGGCGGTTGTCCAGCTGACCTAGAGAGGTCTGCTCTTTGGGTGTTAAAGCGAGTGCACTCGCGGAAAAGGTGCGCAATTGTCTCACTGTCCCTGCAGAGTTCACACAATGGGCTATCTAATCGTGAATGAATATGCATTCGAGAATGTCACTCCAAGCCACAGACGGAACAGCAGGGTCAGGGTTGCCGTTGGTGGCTACTTTTCGCCAAATTAGCTACTTTTCGACCCTGTTTGGCGACGAAAATTTCCGGGTGGCTCCATGGCTAATTTCTGGCTATTGCTGAACTTCTGATTTCGCGCATTAAGTAGCCATTTTTCTCATTATTTACAAATGAAATACATTGTTTTCAATATATTAAAACTCGTTCTGGGCCTAGTGTGTTCGACGTGCTTGAAAATAAAAGGTTGCGCGAAAATAAGAGACGTTTAAGACGTTTACAAGCGAGGGAACAGGGACAAGCGCAAATTGTTTTTCAGCTTTTCTGTCGTTTCCGCCGATGCGCGGGCACCCCCTCCACCCACCAGCAGGCTGGTACGCATCGACGCACCCTCACACAAAGCTCGGAAAGTCCGCAAACACGGGGGGGAGAACTTGCGTGCATGCTGGCAAACACGTGACTAGTACGCTGCTCATGCTTCCCGCCATCTATGCTAATGCTACGAACCTGTTTCTACGACTAATTCTGATGCGCAGTGCATCTTCTCGTTTAAGCTCGACGGAACCCAAAAAACGCAACAAAATGAAGCTGGTGTATTAATATTTAACCAGATTTCACCATCTGAAGCTGGACTTGTATTATCTAAACTCTACTAATCAAATTCGGTCTGCAGCTTCAAGGAAAAACCATTTCAATGGATAATGTTCTTACTGACTTCCTGGTTGGAATATTCTAATATTACTCTGTATCTCGCAAGACATCTATCTTTTCTTTATAACCTACATGCAGGCGCGATGAATTTATCATAATTTGTTCATTTATTTGCAACTTATCTGTGGCTGGAAGACCAAGCAATATGGAAAAAATTGTGCTCTTATTTCTGTGGTCTTGCTTATCCAAAATGGCATTATTTATTGATCAATATTAGACTATACTCATATTACCGCTTCTGTTCTACTTAATAACAATAATAACTGGGGTTTAGCGTCCCAAAACCACGAATTGATTATGAGAGACGCCGTAGTGGAGGACTCCGGAAATTTCGACCACCTGGGGTTCTTTAACGTGCACCTAAATCTAAGTACACGGGCCTCAAACATTTTCGCCTCCAGTTCTGTTTTACTTGATTACTAATTTGGCGATAATATAAAATGGCATGGCTACTTTGGCTACTATTAGCTTGAGTTGTAGCTCCTTTTCAATTCCACCCAACGGCAACCCTGAGCAGAGTAGAGTCACATCGTGATAGGTTGGAAGGTATACATAGTTGCAGATTAGGATCCAAGGTATGCAGGCGTGAACTTGTAAATGTGGGTGAGTGATAAGACAAGCAATACGTGTTCTAGATATCCAGTTCTCTGCTAAAGACATGTGCTGTCTAGCACAATGGCGTTCAGATTAACGGTCTCCTAACGTTCTCACTCTAGCAGTTATGCATAATATTAACTACGTCGTGAAAGCGATTTCACTTTTAATCTCGAGGCTACAGTGCTATATCTATATATCTCAACTCCGAGGCAGCTTTATGCAATTACATATGCCGCAAAATTACACATTAGTAGGCTAATTAGGAAATTATTTATTTAGCTACCTGAACACAGCGAGTCATCGAATTAACAATATCTGGCTCTTCCAGAAATCTATCGAGCTTGAAAGGAGTAACAGCGATATCTTTCGCTTACGACTTCTTTATACCTCCGTTTAAATAAAAACACAAAACAAGCAAATCAATACGCGTATCTTTTTTTTTCTTCACATACGTTGCTGTAATCTGCTAAACTTATTAGAGTAGCTGAAACCGTGCCGCTTCGAACTTTGCCAGATGAGATCCGTACTGTCAACCGTACCTATATTATATCTTTAGTGCTCAATTCTATCCTTACTTCTTGAGCTGATGACGTTAGCTCGAGTACTCTCAGCACAGAAAGCATCATGATACGACGTTATAGCGCAAGCACAGCTTCAAAACAGCGAGAGCAGCAGTCGCACTTATGTTGCTTTCGCATATGCACGAAACGTACATCTTCCTTAAGTCGATCAGCGTCCTCAGAGAGAGGTGTTGCTTCGCCTTCGGACGTGCGTAAATGTTTGCAGGAAAGCCAAGTGTGTATTGGGCAGCGACAACCAAATGTATAACCACCGATTCAGAGGAATCACCAGAACCTGGTGTCCTCGACTGCAAAGACAGAGGTGCCGAAAGGTAATGTTAGACGCTCAATAACACACTCACATGCGGCATAACCAGAAAGTAAGATGACTACGTAAGGTTGTAGACGAGAAAAAACCACCGCAATCTATACCGCTGCCTTCTCGTAGACGCCGTAAAAGCAAAATCCTGCCGGCAACAAAGAGTGCAGGGACGACTGGAAAGTGCTTCCCAGAACTGCTACCCGCAATGCGAGGAGGATATGAGTGCATGAAAAGAAAAAAAAACGCAACGGGAAACCGAGATTCGTATCTACCGAAATCACTGAGAACCTGCCGAGCAGTTATGTACGAAGCACCGGCGAAATAACCGAGTAGGGACGCCACACCGACGTGCTCCTTCAGATGGAAAGCACGAACGGCCGACACAGGACGAGTAAATAAAGAAAGAAAATAACGAAATGGACACTATACGTACCTTGCGCGTGAAACTGAGGCACGTCTAAATAAGGAACAGCTTATATGCGGAGATGCACAATATGCGATGCATCCATTCTGCGGCTGCGCAGGAAATGTCGAGGCGTATACGAAGATTGGATACAACCTCAGACGTTAGTGGAAGGTATACTGCCCACGCAAACGCATTCACGAGAGCCGCAGAAAGAGATCGTGCAAAAGTTTCTTTATTAACAAGCCGAAGCGTAGTTGTATCCCCAATACATCTCCTCTTCTTACGTACAAGTCAGAATAACATCCTCTTCTGAGTTGTCCTACATACTGTCAGTGTATCCAATATTACTGGGCAACTTTCACGGCATTGGTATATTTTCTTGTTCCGCAACACATGACCAGTTCCTTCCTTTCAACTCCCTATATAATTAGGTTGGTGGCCAGCACCACTCATTGTAAGTATACGTTAAGGCCTTCTTCATCCTAGCTACTCAGTTGTATCGTGGATTGCGCGCTCTAGTCATTCATGTGTATATTGGGTTGCGCGTGTTTTGCTGTCTCGTTCTTTACTATGTATGTACAAATTATAATTTTGTTATCCTAGCCGAAAGCCTTAGATGCCTCGTGAAACGCGAATATTGACCGTCGGCGGCGTCAACACGAGTGGCGCAAAAGAATCATCATCACGTGATCACGTCACCATATGACGTCCTCATGACGTCACGTGTCGCCAAATTTGTAACATCTTGACGTAACATAACATGCGTGACGTAACATGATGACGCCATCACATGGCATCATCGCTTGGTGAAAGGCATGCCGATCCCGGAGGCAGTACAAAACCACGTTAGGTGCAGAGAGAAAGAGAGAGAGGAAACACCTATATTAGAATATAAAACGAACTCCAGTCCGGATCCACTAAAAGAGAACGCTCTCGGAGGGGAGCGGGAGAGGATCAATATGTCGAGTGAGAAGAAAAAGAAGATGGCTTTCGCCATCGAGTCAGGCGAATGCGTAAGGAAGGAGCCCTGTAAGCTTTCTGCCATGCTCACCGCTCTTGCCGTTTCACGAATTCCTTATGACGAGTTATCCGAAATATCTACGTTATAATTAATATGCTTTTCTCTAGAACTGCAAAAGCCAACAAAAGCGCCACGGCAGAATGCAAAAATAAAACAACGATAGGGTGTCATTGTTGAATTTTCATGGCTTTCATCTGTGGAGAAGCATGGTAG